>NC_061512.1:189576222-189850781 GCF_022539505.1 Lolium rigidum | reverse complement strand
GATCATAGGTGGATCGGCTCTTTGAGCCGATTCTGAGATTACCTGAGAAAAACCCCGTCGAGGCTCGTATTTAACGTTTACATGTATGCCCCTGCGGGGAAACTAGAGCATCCCTGCATCACATCGACCAGGTATAGGTCGGGTGGCACGCCCTTGCCTTAGCAACGCCGCGTGTGAATCATGGGTGGATCGGCTCTTTGAGCCGATTCACGAGATTACCCGAGAGCCGATCGAGGCTCGTATTTAACGTTTACATGTATGCCCTGCGAGAAACTAAGCGAGGCATCCTCATCACCTTCCCGACCGGGTATAGGTCAGGTGGCACGCCCTTGCACTTCGCAACGCCGCGTGTGACCGGAAGAGCATTGCGGGCCGTCGCTCGGAGGGGTCTCGGCCAGCCGCAGCTCTAGGCTCTTCCCGGCTCTACGGTGTTGACAAGGCCGCTGCCCGCCGGTGGGTTTTGGCGATCAACGGCTTGTGCAGGTTCCACGTTGGCGCCGGAATCTCCGGTGTTGCGCCGCACTACATCCCGCCGCCATCAACCTTCAACGTGCTTCTTGACTCCTACTGGTTCGATTAAACCTTGGTTTCTTACTGAGGGAAACTTGCCGCTGTGCGCATCACACCTTCCTCTTGGGGTTCCCAACGGACGTGTCAACTACACGCATCATTACCCGGATCTTGTCAAATATATGTGGTCCGCATGGTATGCAGGATCAATATGAATGCAAAAGAAAAGTTGTAAGTTTTTACGATACGAACAACTTACGTATTGGGAATGTCTCATATAAAGTCATCTTGAGGTCTTTCTGACTAACATCTCCATATGTCATCTTCCGGGCATTTCCGCCTTGAACCTAAGGTGACCAAATTCCGATATAAATCATTTGTCCTTCCTGGCATGAATTTTTGATGTGTTAAAATTATAGTGCTCTTCCTTCCTTCCTTGAAATATGGCATTTCATCTGCCATAAGCCTGAAGTGACCAATCCACCATAGATCCGCCTAACGACAAAGGTAGCCAGGGATCCACTTCGTGACCAAAGTCACCATGGATCCCCCTAAGGACTGAGGTAGCAACGGACCCGACTAATCCATCTAGCTTTTGCAGCTTCAATAGTTCAACTTTCTTTGGTGGACAAGTGGCCCAAAATGGGTGAAAACATATATAATCTCCTCAACTGGAGAAAAAAACTGGACAAATAATCCCTGAACAAGTGTATTTGTAGGTGGGATAGCCGACGTGGCAATGTGTAGTCAAACCAAAACCCCTCTCTCCCGCTTTTTAAATAGTTAAATCAGAAAAACTGATACAAGGAGATGAAGTGACCCTCTTACACAGTAGATCAAAGATAAACAAAAAAAGTATGAAGAGACCAAAAATTTCCACAGAGGACAACAGAATGAGATCGAGAGGGGGTCAGAGAACCACATCGATGCGCCCAAGAGGGTAACAACGCACCTCACCATTGTTGAGACCGCCATGGTCAAGAGTTTTCACCCAGAGCCTTAACACAAAAAAGGTACCAACAATGGTGCCCCAGAGAGGGTTACGATAACCACATGTATCACATGTATCGCCACCATTGGCATCAAAATGTTGAATTTTGGCCCGGAGAACCCATCGCACATGCTCGTTATGTAGGACAACCCATTGTCCCTAAGCCTGGCATCCAGAACGTGATCTAGGATCTGCCATCACTGAAGTGCTATCACCGCCGATATCACTTGCCACCTTCTCCTCGCCATCCAAATGACCAAAGAACAATGACATTACCACCGCCACGTCGCTCACCGTAAAGATACCCGTGCGATATATCTCCTGGGACAGCCACCCCGGCAACCGCGAGCTCATGACCGAGAAGCAATAAACACCTCACCATGCGACCAACGAGTCTGACGAGTTAATGCAACACCAGAACACTCGTGTGATCAGAATAAGTGCACTTGGCTGGCTACATCGTCCATCCACCAGTCGCACTCTGCAGCAATCGATGGCCAGATCTAGACCTGTAGGCATGTATTTCTCCTTTGGCCACGCCGCGGTCACTCGGAGGAGATCCGCCATCCTCCACCGACATTGGTTGTCGTAGACTGTGTTGGATAATTAGGCACAATTTCCAGGATTAATTCCAGAATATAAAATATGGTGACAGCAACTACTAACATGTGAAACTCGAACATACTAGATGCATTAATCAACATGAGCAGCAGCACAAACGGTAAAGCATCCATCGCTAAACAGATCGAGATATGTTGCACGTACCGATCTGGTGGAGGTGGCCGTGGAGGTGTAGCAGATGATGTCGCAGCAGTAACGTTGTTGATGACAACGTTGTTGACGACTGATGCGTGTAGTTGACACGTCCGTTGGGAACCCCAAGAGGAAGGTGTGATGCGCACAGTAGCAAGTTTCTCTCAGTAAGAAACCAAGGTTTAATCGAACCAGTAGGAGTCAAGAAGCACGTTGAAGGTTGTTGGTGGCGGAGTGTAGTGCGGCGCAACACCAGGGATTCCGGCGCCAACGTGGAACCTCGCACAACACAATCACGAACTTTGCCCCAACGTAACGAGCGAGGTTGTCAATCTCACCGGCTTGTCGTAAACAAAGGATTAGATGTATAGTGTGGATGATGATGGTTGCTTGCGAAGAACAGTATGAGAACAATTGCAGCAGTTTGTATTTCGGATGTAAAGAATAGGACCGGGGTCCACAGTTCACTAGCGGTGTCTCTCCCATAAGATAGCAGATGTTGGGTGAACAAATTACGGTTGGGCAATTGACAAATAAAGAAGGCATAACAATGCACATACATATATCATGATGAGTACTATGAGATCTAAGCGGGGCATTACGACAAAGTACATAGACCGCTATCCAGCATGCATCTATGCCTAAAAAGTCCACCTTCGAGTTATCATCCGAACCCCCTCCGGTATTAAGTTGTAAACAACGAGACAATTGCATTAAGTATGGTGCGTAATGTAATCAACACAAATATCCTTAGACAAAGCATCGATGTTTTATCCCTAGTGGCAACAACACATCCACAACCTTAGAACTTTCCGTCATTGTCCCGCATTTAATGGAGGCATGAACCCACTATCGAGCATAAATACTCCCTCTTGGAGTCACAAGTATCAACTTGGCCGAGCCTCTACTAGCAACGGAGAGCATGCAAGAACATAAATAACATATACGATAGATTGATAATCAACTTGACATAGTATTCAATATTCATCGGATCCCAAAAAACACAACATGAAGGATTACAAATAGATGATCTTGATCATGATAGGCAGCTCACAAGATCTAACATGATAGCACAACGGGGAGAAGACGACCATCTAGCTACGCTATGGACCCATGGTCCGAGGGTGGACTACTCACACATCGATCCGGAGGCGATCATGGCGATGAAGAGACCTCCGGGAGATGATTCCCCTCTCCGGCGGGTGCCGGAGGCGATCTCCCGAATCCCCCGAGATGGGATTGGCGGCGGCGGCGTCTGCGGAAGGTTTTCCGTATCGTGGCTCTCGGTATCGGGGGTTTCGCGACGGAGGCTTTAAGTAGGCGGAAGGGCAAGTCGGGGGGCCACACGAGGGCCCCACACGCCGGGGCCGCGCGGCCGGGGCCGGGCCGCGCCGCCCTGTTGTGGCGGCGCCTCGTGGCCCCACTTCCTTTCCCCCTCGGTCTTCCGGAAGCTTCGTGCAAAAATAGGACCCCGGGCGTTGATTTCGTCCAATTCCGAGAATATTTCCTTACTAGGATTTCGAAACCAAAAACAGCAGAAAACAAGAATCGGCTCTTCGGCATCTCGTCAATTGGTTAGTGCCGGAAAATGCATAATAATGACATATAATGTGTATAAAACATGTGAGTATCATCATAAAAGTAGCATGGAACATAAGAAATTATAGATACGTTTGGGACGTATCAAGCATCCCCAAGCTTAGTTCCTACTCGCCCTCGAGTAGGTAAACGATAACAAAGATAATTTCGAAGTGACATGCTATCATAATCTTGATCATACTATTGTAAAGCATATGAGATGAATGCAGCGATTCGAAGCAATGATGAAGATAATGAGTAAACAAATGAATCATATAGCAAAGACTTTTCATGAATAATACTTTCAAGACAAGCATCAATAAGACTTGCATAATAGTTACTCATAAAGCAATAAATTCAAAGTAAAAGCATTGAAGCAACACAAACGAAGATAAAGTTTCAGCGGTTGGTTTCAACTTTAACATGTATATCTCATGGATATTTGTCAACACAAAGTAATATAACAAGTGCAATAAGTAAACATGTAAGAATCAATGCACACAGTTGATACAAGTGTTTGCTTCGAAGATAGAAAGAATAGGCAAACTGACTCAACAATAAAGTAAAAGATTGGCCCTTCGCAGAGGGAAGCATTGATTACTATATTTGTGCTAGACCTTTTCATTTTGAAAACAAGAAACAATTTTGTCAACGGTAGTAATAAAGCATATGAGTTATGTATAAGACATCTTATAAGTTGCAAGCCTCATGCATAGTATACTAATAGTGCTCGCACCTTGTCCTAATTAGCTCGGGTTAACACGGATTATCATTGCTTAGCATATGTTTCAACCAAGTGTCACAAAGGGGTACCTCTATGCCGCCTGTACAAAGGTCTAAGGAGAAAGCTCGTATTGGATTTCTCGCTTTTGATTATTCTCAACTTAGACATCCATACCGGGACAACATAGACAACGGATAATGGACTCCTCTTTAATGCATAAGCATTCAACAACGATTATTATTCTCATAAGAGATTGAGGATTAGCTGTCCATACCGAAACTTCCACCATGAATCATGGCTTTAGTTAGCGGCCCAATGTTCTTCTCTAACAGTATGCATACTCAAACCATTTGATTGTGAAAACCGCCCTTACTTCAGACAAGACGAACATGCATAGCAACTCACATGATATTCAACAAGGGTAAAGTTGATGGCGTCCCCAGAAACATGGTTACCGCTCAACAAGCAACTTACTAAGAAATAAGACACATAAGTACATATTCTTCACCACGATAGTTTTTAAGCTATTTTATCCCATGAGCTATATATTGCAAAGGCAAAGAATAGAAATTTTAAAGGTAGCACTCAAGTAATGGACTTTGGAATGGCGGAGAAATACCATGTGGTGGGTAGGTATGGTGGACACAAATGGCATGGTTATTGGCTCAAGGATTTGGATGCATGAGAAGAATTCCCTCTCAATACAAGGCTAGGCTAGCAAGGTTGTTTGAAGCAAATTCAAGTATAAAAGGTGCAGCAAAGCTCACATATGAACATATTGTAACTATTATAAGACTTTATATTGTCTCCTTGTTGTTCAAACACCTCAACCAGAAAATATCTAGACTCTAGAGATCAATCATGCAAACCAAATTTTAACAAGCTCTATGTAGTTATTCATTAATGAGTATAAGGTACATGATGCAAGAGCTTAAACAAGATCTATATGAGCACAACAATTGCCAAGTATCACATTATTCAAGACATTAGACCATTTTACCACATGCGGCATTTTCCGTTTCCAACCATATAGCAATGAATGAAGTAGTTCAAATTTCGCAATGAACATTAAAGATGAAGCTAAGAACATATGTGTTCATACGAAACAGCGGAGCGTGTCTCTCTCCCAAACAAAGAATGCTAGGATCCGATTTATTCAAACAAAAACAAAAACAAAAACAAACAGACGCTCCAAGTAAAGCACATAAGATGTGTCGGAATAAAAATATAGTTTCACTAGAGGAACCTGATAAGTTGTCGATAAAGAAGGGATGCCTTGGGCATCCCCAAGCTTAGACGCTTGAGTCTTCTTAAAATATGCAGGGATGAACCACGGGGGCATCCCCAAGCTTTGACTTTTCACTCTTCTTGATCATATTGTATCATCCTCCTCTCTTGACCCTTGAAAACTTCCTCCACACCAAACTCGAAACAAACTCATTAGAGGGTCAGTGCATAATTCATATATTCAGAGGTGACATAATCATTCTTAACACTTCTGGACATTGCACAAAGCTACCGAAAGTTAATGGAACAAAAAAATCCATCTAACATAGCAAAAGAGGCAATGCGAAATAAAAGGCAGAATCTGTCAAAACAGAACAGTTCGTAAAGACGAATTTTAAAGTGGCACCAGACTTGCTCAGATGAAAATGCCCAAATTTAATGAAAGTTGCGTACATATCTGAGGATCACGCTTGTAAATTGGCAGATTTTTTTGAGCTACCTACAGAGAGGCAGGTCGAAATTCGTGACAGCAAGAAATCTGTTTCTGCGCAGCAATCCAAATCTAGTATTGGCTTTACTATCAAAGACTTTACTTGGCACAACAATGCAATAAAATAAAGATAAGGAGAGGTTGCTACAGTAGTAACAACTTCCAAGACACAACAAAACAGTAGCAAAATAAAGACATGGGTTATCTCCCAAGAAGTGCTTTCTTTATAGCCATTAAGATGGGTTCAGTAATTTTAATGATGCACTCGCAAGAAATAAGAGTTGAAGCAAAAGAGAGCATCAAGAAGCAAGTATGAAACAAATTTAAGCATAACCCACTTTCTATGAAAAGGAATCTTGTAAATAAACAAGTCACGTAGGCATAATGCAACAAGCATAGAAAAGTAACACAAGGGCAATTTCAAGATTCTCAACATAAAGAGGGGAAACTTAATATTATTAAGATGCATATAACCATGTTTCCCTCTCTCATAATAACTTTCAGTGGCATCATGAACAAACCCAACAATATAACTATCACATAAAGCATTCTTATTCACATGCATAAAAGTATCATTACTCTCCACATAAGCATAATCAATTTTATTAATTGTAGTGGGAGCAAATTCAACAAGGTAGCTATCATTATCACCATAATCATCAAATATAGGAGGCATAGTATAATCATAATTAATTTTCTCCTCAATAGTAGGTGGATGATAGTCATCATTGTAATCATCATATATAGGAGGTAAAGTATCATCAAAGTAAATTTTCTTCTCCATGCTTGGGGGACTAAAAATATCATGCTCATCAAAACCAGCTTCCCCAAGCTTAAATTATTCCATAGCATTAGCAATAATAGTGTTCAAAGAGTTCATGCTAATAACATTGCTACAACTATTTTGCAAACAAAGTTGTAAATAAAGTAAAGCAAGACAAAAACAAAGTAAAGAGATTGGAAGTGGAGACTCCCCTTGCAGCGTGTGTTGATCTCCCCGGCAACGGCGCCAGAAATTTGCTTGATGCGTGTAGTTGACACGTCCGTTGAGAACCCCAAGAGGAAGGTGTGATGCGCACAGTAGCAAGTTTCCCTCAGTAAGAAACCAAGGTTTAATCGAACCAGTAGGAGTCAAGAAGCACGTTGAAGGTTGTTGGTGGCGGAGTGTAGTGCGGCGCAACACCGGGGATTCCGGCGCCAACGTGGAACCTGCACAACACAATCACAGAACTTTGCCCCAACGTAACAGACCAGGTTGTCAATCTCACCGGCTTGCTGTAAACAAAGGATTAGATGTATAGTGTGGATGATGATGGTTGTTTGCGAAGAACGATGCAGAACAATTGCGGCAGTTTGTATTTCGGATGTAAAGAATAGGACCGGGGTCCACAGTTCACTAGCGGTGTCTCTCCCATAAGATAGCAGATGTTGGTGAACAAATTACAGTTGGGCAATTGACAAATAAAGAAGGCATAACAATGCACATACATATATCATGATGAGTACTATGAGATCTAATCAGGGCATTACGACAAAGTACATAGACCGCTATCCGAGCATGCATCTATGCCTAAAAAGTCCACCTTCGAGGTTATCATCCGAACCCCTCCGGTATTAAGTTGTAAACAACAGACAATTGCATTAAGTATGGTGCGTAATGTAATCAACACAAATATCCTTAGACAAAGCATCGATGTTTTATCCCTAGTGGCAACAAGCACATCCACAACCTTAGAACTTTCTATCACCTGTCCCGGATTTAATGGAGGCATGAACCCACTATCGAGCATAAATACTCCCTCTTGGAGTCACAAGTATCAACTTGGCCGGAGCCTCTACTAGCAACGGAGAGCATGCAAGAACATAAATAACATATATGATAGATTGATAATCAACTTGACATAGTATTCAATATTCATCGGATCCCAACAAACACAACATGAAGGATTACAAATAGATGATCTTGATCATGATAGGCAGCTCACAAGATCTAGCATGATAGCACAACGGGGAGAAGACGACCATCTAGCTACTGCTATGGACCCATGGTCCAGGGGTGGACTACTCACACATCGATCCGGAGGCGATCATGGCGATGAAGAGACCTCCGGGAGATGATTCCCCTCTCCGGCAGGGTGCCGGAGGCGATCTCCTGAATCCCCCGAGATGGGATTGGCGGCGGCGGCGTCTCTGGAAGGTTTTCCGTATCGTGGCTCTCGGTACTGGGGGTTTCGCGACGAAGGCTTTAAGTAGGCGGAAGGGCAAGTCAGGGGGCCACACGAGGGCCCCACACGCCAGGGCCGCGCGGCCAGGGCCTGGGCCGCGCCGCCCTGTTGTGGCGGCGCCTTGTGGAAGCTTCGTGCAAAAATAGGACCCTGGGCGTTGATTTCGTCCAATTCCGAGAATATTTCCTTACTAGGATTTCTGAAACCAAAAACAGCAGAAAACAACAACTAGCTCTTCGGCATCTCGTCAATAGGTTAGTGCCGGAAAATGCATAATAATGACATATAATGTGTATAAAACATGTGAGTATCATCATAAAAGTAGCATGGAACATAAGAAATTATAGATACGTTTGGGACGTATCAACGACAGGGACGACGGGTCGAAGTAGACTGCGTTGAAGACGATGGTAGGCAGCACCGCCCGACTTGGACGGAAGGCGACCCGTGATGAAGAGCTTGAGCAGTCGCGCAGAGCGCTTCCCAAAAACCTAATTCGCCCTCTCTCGTACAAGATCGCAAGGACGAGCATCCGGAGACCTGCTCTCCCGTTCGCCGATGCACGTCGGCGCGCGGGATGGAGTAGGCTACGATGGCGGCGCAAGCAGAGAGAGGTGGCAAAACCCTAACTCGTATATTAGATGTGTTTCTGCGGTAGCCGGGCAAGAGATTATATAGGCGCAGGAAACCCTAGGCAACGTGGGGCACGCCCACGTAGCGCACACGTTTCGAGTCGATTACAGATAGTCCACGGTTCGGGAGCGACCCGAACCGACTAACTGCGACGCGTCCGTCTAGGACTTTATTCGTTTTCCTTAGCTGCAAAAAGTAAGGAAAGTCTCGGCTCGAGGCTCAATCCACTCACCACGAGCGCGGCGCGCGGCACGCGTCGTGACGTGTCGTGTCGAGTCGAGATGAGCGAGCGAGGAGGAGGAGGAGCGCGAGTGAACCACTCCTATTCTTACTCACTTTCTAGTGGTAGAACAACCCACCTTATAAGGTGGTCTAACTTCCTCCCAACTTTCCATGTGGGACTAAACTTCCCACCTCTTGCCGCTCCCTAGTGAGCTGCCACCAACTTGGGCTCAAACTCACAAGGCTGCCACTAAGTGGGCTTTGAGATTTATAGGAAAATCTGAAATCTAGTATGGGCCACTAAGTGCAGGCCCAATATTTCAACAATCCCCCACCAGATCTCAAATACCCATTTAGAGATTTACCAATACTCACTGCTTGTTTATATACCAGTGTTTCAGCGGAGACTGTTAAGTTGAACTTCCGCCTAGAACCTTAAGCTACATCCATTCACACTTGAACAATGGACTAAGCCTTGAATTGCAAGTTTTGCGTGAACAGGGTTTCACTCAAAGTCATAACCAGTACATGGCTGCCAGTAGCCTACCCCGCGGGTGAAGCATATGCGTCATACTTTAGATCACCCAAATCTCATATATTGTGACGTTTAACAATCAGACTCATATAGGTGTGTTATTTCAAGAATGCTCTGTAGGACAGCATCTTTGCTAAAATAGCCAACATAAACACATTAAGGCTTGTTGCCAACCTGCCTTACAGCAATTGAGAGTTGTGCGTCTTCACATAGAGAGGGTTACATAATACTCTCCTCAATTAAACCACTAGTTTGTTCTTCCCAGGTCCCAATTCACGGGATCTCCGATAACAATGGTTGGGTTACCACTATGGTGTAACATCAATGGGTCTCAAACCCATCTCCCTCGATGCACTTTCTATCACATTACGTGACAGTCCCTTTATAAAGGGATCTGCCAGGTTTTTATCTGTTTGAATATAGGTAACAGTTATTACTCCGGAATTTCGCAATTTCCTGACAGACTTCAAACGTCTCTTCACGTGTCTTGATGACTTCGCGTTATCATTAGAATTGTTCACTTTGACAGTTACAGTTTGATTGTCACAATTCAAAAGGATTGCCGATACAGGTTTTTCAACCACAGGCAAGTCCATCAAGAGCTCACGCAACCATTCTAAGTCAACAGTGGTTGTGTCCAAAGCAGTAAGTTCTGCTTCCATAGTTGACCTTGTCAATATGGTTTGCTTGCAAGATCTCCATGACACTGCGCCACCTCCAAAGGTAAATACATACCCACTAGTGGCGTAGAGATCAGCTACATCAGAGATCCAATTTGAATCACTATATCCTTCAAGCACAGCTGGGTGCCCTGAATAGTGAATCCCATAACTCATTGTACCACATAGGTAGCGCATGACCCTATCAAGTGCATGCCAATGATCAGTACCCGGGTTTGACATGAACCTATGATGACGCGTGAAGCACACGTCCGTTGGGAACCCCAAAAGGAAGGTGTGATGCGTACAACAGTGAGTTTTCCCTCAGTAAGAAACCAAGGTTATCGAACCAGTAGGAGATGAAGACCACGTGACGGTTGTTGGTGAAGGAGTGTAGTGCAGCGCAACACCAGGGATTCCGGCGCCAACGTGGAACCTGCACAACACAATCAAACTACTTTGCCCCAACTTAACAGTGAGGTTGTCAATCTCACCGACTTGCTAAAAACAAAAGATTAAACGTATGGTGTGGAGAATGATGTTTGCTTGCAAAGAAGAACAGAGAGAACAGTGATTGCAGTAAGTTGTATTTCAGATGTAAAAGAATGGACCGGGGTCCACAGTTCACTAGTGGTGTCTCTCCAATAAGATAAATAACATGTTGGGTGAACAAATTACAGTTGGGCAATTGACAAATAGAGAGGGCATCACAATGCACATACATATCATGATGACTACTATGAGATTTACTTAGGGCATTACGATAAAGAACATAGACCGCTATCCAGCATGCATCTATGCCTAAAAAGTCCACATTCGGGTTAGCATCTGCACTCCTTCCAGTATTAAGTTGCAAACAACAGACAATTGCATTAAGTATTGTGCATAATGTAAACAATACAAATATCCTTAGACAAAGCATTGATGTTTTATCCCTAGTGGCAACAGCACATCCACAACCTTAGAACTTTCCGTCATCGTCCCGGATTCAATGGAGGCATGAACCCACTATCTAGCATAAATACCCCCTCTTGGAGTTACAAGTATCAACTTGGCCGAGCCTCTACTAGCAACGGAGAGCATGCAAGATCATAAACAACACATATATGATAGATCGATAATCAACTTGACATAGTATTCCATATTCATCGGATCCCAACAAACACAACATGTAGCATTACAAATAGATGATCTTGATCATGATAGGCAGCTCACAAGATCTAAACATGATGGCATAATAGGAGAAGACAACCATCTAGCTACTGCTATGGACCCATAGTCCAAGGATGAACTACTCACGCATCATTCCGGAGGCGGGCATGGTGATGTAGAGCCCTCCGGTGATGATTCCCCTCTCCGGGAGGGTGCCGGAGGTGATCTTCAGAACCCCTCGAGATGGGGTTGACGGCGGCGGCGTCTCAGTAACTTTTCTCGTATCGTGGCTCTCGGTACTAGGGTTTTCCGATACGAAGGAATATATAGGCGAAGAGACAGCGTCGGGGGAGCCAGGGGCTCCCTCCCCACACCTGGGCACGCTAGGGGGGTGGGCCGCGCCGCCCTATGGGGTGGCCCCCCTGCTGGCCGCCTCCGACTGTCCTTCGATGTTCTGGAATCCTCCGTGGAAAATAGGGCCGTGGGCTTTTGTTTCGTCCAATTCCAAGAATATTTCCAGTGTAGGATTTCTGAAACCAAAAACAGCAGAAAACAGGAACTGGCACTTCGGCATCTTGTTAATAGGTTAGTACCGGAAAATGCATAAAATGATATAAAGTGTATATAAAACATGTGAGTATTGTCATAAAACTAGCATGGAACATAAGAAATTATAGATACGTTTGAGACGTATCAAGCATCCCCAAGCTTAGTTCCTACTCGCCCCCAAGCGTATGCCTCTGCAATGGACGTGGGAGTATCATCCACAAGGTACACAATGAAATCATCACCAAAGGATTTTTGAGTCCTCCGTCTCTTGCTCCGTTTAGGAGCTTCATTGTCATCCTTCTCAGTAACATTCTCATGTGATTGTTCAAAATACTCATTAGATGGACTAGACTCAGGAATTATCTCAGTAGAAATTCTAGCAATGCTATGCATATCTTTCATAGGAAACATATTCTCAAAAAATGTTGCATCACGAGATTCCATAATAGTATCAACATGCATATCAGGTACCTCGGATTGAACTACTAAAAATCTATAGCCTACACTCCGCGGAGCATAACCTAGAAAGATACAATCCACTCGTCTTTGGTCCGAGTTTGCGCTTCTTAGTAATTGGAATATTGACTTTCGCCAAACATCCCCATGTGCGCAAATATGAAAGTGATGGTTTTCTCCCGAGCCCACTCCTCGTAGGGGGTTTTATCTTTATTCTTGTTAGGAACTCTATTCAGGACATGACATGAAGTCAATAAAGCCTCCCCCACCATGCCTTTGATAAACCAGCAGTGGCTAACATGGAATTCACCAAGTCAGTCAGCGTGCGGTTTTTCCTCTCGGCAAACCCGTTTGATTGGGGCGAATAGGGAGGCGTCCTCTCATGAATAATTCCATGTTCCTCACAGAATTCATCAAAGATTTTAGTAAAATATTCACCACCACGATCCGACCTAAGACGCTTGATCTTTCTCTCTAGTTGATTTTCAACTTCAGCTTTATAAATTTTAAAGTAGTCTAAAGCTTCATCTTTAGTTCGCAACAAATAAACATAGCAAAATCTAGTCGCATCATCAATCAATGTCATAATATCTCTTTCCACCTTTTGTCAACACACCATTCATCTCGCATAGATCAGAATGTATGAGTTCTACAGGTGCCAAGTTTCTCTCCTCGGCCACCTTGTGAGGCTTCCGAGGTTGCTTTGATTGCACACAACTATGACACTTAGAACCTTTGGCAATGGTGAAATTCGGAATTAAACTCAAACTGGATAGCCGAGACATTAAACCAAAATTAATGTGACATAAACGAGAATGCCAAACACTGATATCATCACTAACATTGCCACAAATATGGTTCACGGACTTACTACTGAAATCCGAAAGTGAAAAGCGGAACAAGCCTCCGCACTCATAGCCTTTACCAATAAATTATCCAAACTTGGAAACAACTACTTTATTCGATTCTAAAACAACCTTAAACCCATCTCTGCATAGAAGGGAGCCGCTAACGAGATTCTTGTTCATAGTAGGGACATGTTGCACGTTCCTCAGCTGCATGATCTTCCCCGAAGTGAACTTCAGATCTACCGTGCCAACACCACGAACAGAAGCATGTGACCCATTGCCCATCAAGACGGAAGAATCCCGGGCAACCTGGTAAGAAGTGAACATGGATATGTCAGCACACACATGTAGCACCTGTATCAATCCACCAACATGGAGATTGAAATACCGAAAGAACAGTAAAGAGATTACCGTATCCATCAGCATTGCTAGCGGTCACCGTGTTGACTTGCCTCGCCTTTTTCTTGCGGTCTGCCCTCTCTGGACAGTTCTTAGAAAAGTGGCCAGTCTCTCCACAGGTAAAGCAGCTCAGATCTGCTTTGTTTATCATCTTCTTCTTCTTGAAGGTTGTAGTCTTCATAGGCTTATTGAAGGAGGGATTGTTATTCCCTTTGTTCTTGCTATAGGGTTTCTTCTGCACCATGTTGGCGCTAGACTGACCCTCTCCTTTCTCAGTATTATCCTTAGCCCGAGCTTTCTCCTTAACATCAAGAGACGCTATCAGATTTTCAACTGATATCTCCTGTCTCTTGTGTTTGAGAGTTGTGGCAAAGTTCCTCCATGAAGGGGGAAACTTAGCGATGATGCATCCAGCCACAAACTTGTCAAGTAAGGCACACTTAAGGAGTTCAAGCTCTTTCGCAATGCACTGTATCTCATGAGCTTGTTCGACTACAGAACGGTTGTTTACCATCCTGATGTCATGGAAGCTCTCCATGATGTACAGTTCACTGCCTGCATAGGTTGCACCGAATTTAGCATTCAGCGCATCCAGAGCTCTTTACCATCTGTTATGTGCATGTACACATCACACAGACGATCAGCAAGAATACTCAGAACGCATCCGATGAAGAGAGTATTGTTTTCCTTGAAATTGTTCTGATCTTGGTCAGATATAGTTCCTTTAGGTAAACCATCACTAACTTCGAACACTTTCAGATGAGTAAGCCAGAGCGTGGCCTTAACCTGCCACCTCTTAAAGTGCACACCGGTAAACTTATCCGGCCTCAGTGCATCAGCAAAACCAGCCATTGTTAACTCAGGAAATTGCCTAAAATTAGGTTTTTGGATTGTTGGATAATTAGGCACAATTTCCATGATTAATTCCAGAATATAAAATATGGTGACAACAACTACTAACATGTGAAACTCGAACATACTAGATGCATTAATCAACATGAGTAGCAGCAGCACAAACGGTAAAGCATCCATCGCTAAACAGATCGAGATATGTCGCACGTACCGATCTGGTGAATGTGGCGGTGGAGGTGTAGCAGATGATGTCGCAGTAGTAACGTTGTTGATGACAACATTGTTAATGATAGGGACGACGGGTCGAAGTAGACTGCGTTGAAGACGACGGTAGGCAGCACCGCCCGACTTGGACGGAAGGCGACCCGTGATGAAGAGCTTGAGCAGTCACGCAGAGCGCTTCCCAAAAACCTAATTCGCCCTCTCCCGTACAAGATCGCAAGGACGAGCATCCGGAGACCTGCTCTCCCGTTCGCCGATGCACGTCGGCGCGCGGGATGGAGTAGGCTACGATGGCGGCGCAAGCAGAGAGAGGTGGCAAAACCCTAACTCGTATATTAGATGTGTTTCTGCGGTAGCCGGGCAAGAGATTATATAGGCGCAGGAAACCCTAGTCAACATGGGGCACGCCCACGTAGCGCACATGTTTCGAGTCGATTACAAGTAAGGAAAGTCTCGGCTCGAGGCTCAATCCACTCACCACGAGCGCGGCGCGCGTCGTGACGTGTCGAGTCGAGTCGAGACGAGCGAGCGAGGAGGAGGAGGAGCGCGCGTGAACCACTCCTATGCTTACTCACTTACTAGTGGTAGAACAACCCACGTTATAAGGTGGTCTAACTTCCTCCCAACTTTCCATGTGGGACTAAACTTCCCACCTCTTGCCACTCCCTAGTGAGCTGCCACCAACTTGGGCTCAAACTCACAAGGCTGCCACTAAGTGGGCTTTGAGATTTATAGGAAAATCTGAAATTTAGTATGGGCCACTAAGTGCAGGCCCAATATTTCAACAGACTGGACGCAGCAGTAGGTCCTTTCGGGCCGAGAAGGCCCTACTAGCCCCCCTCACTTGGTTGCAGCGTCAGGTTTGCCCCCGAAAACCACCTACAAGTTCAGGTCGCACCTTACACACGCATCACCCACCAGAACCCCATTGCCATGCTGCTGTCGAACAACCATCAGTGTGATGCCAAAGGGGGAAGACCATGCACGATAAACCGCCCAGATCTATATTAGGCCCAAAGGGCCGAGATCTTGGTCTATTAGCATGTGCAGCAAGGCACCCGCGCCACCATGCTCACCACCATTAGCCAGCCGCTCCTAGATGCTGCCAGCACAACCACACACGCTAAATTTCCCCAGCGCAAGCCACCGTCCTAGCCACATCACCCGGAGAGGATGCTACTCCGTGCAAGATCCAGTTCGGATGGGTGATGCTAAAGGTCGCCGGATACGTGGGGATACCAAGCGGGTACCCCAAAGATAAGACGTCCTAGACAAAAAGGGAGGCCCGTTGCCTACTTACGACCACTGTTAGATTGGGCTTGCACAAGAGGAGACGTGGGTCGGCTCCCAACTAAGCTCACTGGACTCATGAACCAAGACTAGGAGACTTGTTGTAGAAGACAGAAGCTCCAAGCTTGGGCCACGTCATTATAAGATGGCACAAGACTATCCCTAGAACTAGCTAGCACAACTCGTCCTAGAACTAATTGCACTGGGAGTAACTCTCAATTGTTGAAGGAGCGGTAGGTCTTTACCTCCAAAGCGCTGGGCCGAAGCTGGGTACATCGTATACTAACCCCATCCCTAGTAGCACTGTGCAAGATACGTTGCTGTTCATCTGGCCACAAGATACGTGACCGGGCAAATACCATGCTGCTAGCTATGCCCTGTGCAAGAATTAATTCTATTATCGAAGTACATTTTTAACAACATTGATAATATGCTTATTTTGTTCATACAAAGCTGGACGAGGTGACATTCCGGATGTACAAATAAGATTAATTAGCCACGGATCGTGTATACGTAAAAGAATCTGATCTAAGATTGTTTCGGTAGACTTGTTTAATCTTGACACGGAATTCTGTAGTTGTTGTTGGCTGAGAGCCATATGATCTATTTTGTACTACACTAATGTCCGTAATCTACTTTGTTGGACAGTAAAAAATATCAGATTTATGTCAGCAGTAGAATGTTGCTCAATTTTGGCCTATGCATGTAGTTATTTGTATTGCAATAAACTCATGTACTTATTTTTCCTTGGGCGTGCCTTCTCCCTGGTCAGTGGCAACCCAATCTGAATGCCATGATGGTCACCTAACTCACAAACATATAGCAAGATAAAGTATTGTGTTGGTCACTTAGATGAATGGAAACAACATGAGGATATAAAGATACTTGCAATTGCGTTATATAGGATCCAGGATTACATCGGAGTGTACGTATACATGCATCTCACATACTTGTAAGAAGGCAGTACCTCCGATGTGGAGTGTAATACATTATGAATGGTAGATCCAAATGATCATACAATCAGAACAAATAATAGGGAATTTGACCAATGCAGTATTCGATCCTTGCCCCGCTGCAATATATGTATTCTGTAATGCAAAAAACGGTCGGCAAATTAACCTCAATGAGAAGAAATGGATAGCAAATTTAGTACTGGTAGATGCCTTCATATTACCCAGTACATGGTAGAAACATTTGTTGCAGCAAAGATGTCAACGAAGGAACTAATTTGTCTGATCTTTGCGGATAGTTTCAGAAGTACTTAGTTTCACTAATTCTGGAACTATGATTCTGAATAAACAAGAAGTTTCTTTCTTGGCATATCTGCAGATTGCGGTGGCAACCAAAGTGTGCTCCCCCTCCTATGACATGCTAACGCAACGGCAACTGTATTGTTGGCTGGGCACGTGTTACACGTCTCGGATAGTCTGATGACAGTATCACCGTTCTAAGGTAAGCAAAATGCTATCCTCTTCCCAATAAGATTTAGATTTATTTGTCAATTCTAAGTTCTTTTACTGTAGTAATGCTTTTATAATGATGACCACTGAACTACCATGATTTGGAATCTTTGCCAGAAATGGTGCTGGCAAGGCCGATATGGAGGCCCAAGCAGGGGGGGGTGATGGCAGCTCCTATTCTGAGCCCATGGTTATAGAAGGGGCCTAGATCGGCTGGCAG
Organism: Lolium rigidum; assembly: GCF_022539505.1. Lineage (NCBI taxonomy): Eukaryota > Viridiplantae > Streptophyta > Magnoliopsida > Poales > Poaceae > Lolium > Lolium rigidum. Next base: position 189,832,786 of record NC_061512.1, on the reverse strand, counting down.
CAGCTGGACATTAGGGACTTTTTTGCTAATCTTTACCATCCTCTTAGTTAATAGGTGGATTGCTCAGTGTGGACAAGGAATATTTATTCAACAACATTTTCAAGGTATTTTCCTTTTGGTCACCTCTCTCCCAACTTTAGATGATCGATTCTCGGTTTTTGTAGGCGTAATAGTTCTGAATATCTGTTGAAGGCCTAGAGGATCACCGTCCTTTCAGCAGGTATGCTGAACTAAGGTTCATAAATGGCATGTTTAGGTATCATGTTTAAGTTAGTTTTACTGGTTCAGACAGAAGATTAGTGATCATAAGGATTTTGGCTTCCTTCAATTATTTTTACTTCTGAATTTGGTGTAGGAGTCACCTAGGACTTGGAAACAACCTAAGAGCTGGAGTCTTTTGTATTTATAACTACATAAAGTATTGCCAAGAACAAACCTGAGGATTCTATTGGGTTAGTGGACAGCATAAATTTAAATTCTAGGCACATATAATCTCTTTTCCATTATGAATTTATCACAAATTTTATTTCTTTAAGGCCATGAGCACGAAGAAAGAAGCTAGGAGGTTAACAATACATTTGCTTGATCAAAGGTCTGATCCATGTAGGCTCCTAACATATATATATTTATGTAAAGCCTTGGGTAAGCAGATATCATGGATGTTCCATATGTTGTAAGCGTGGAGTAGCAATTTTCGTAACTTGAGTGGCTCTGAAATAACAAGCATTCTATTCAAGGATTTTGCTATTAAATTTTTTTTTTACTATGACATGAATTACTGTTTGCATGGATCTATATTTATTGCAGTTAGTTAGATCATTTTACATGCAGTATAGTGAATTAGTCATTTTCATCTTCAGAATATGTCTGAATTCAAGCATAAATGTAATAGTACTATGGAAACAATTTATCTATTTGCTCTAATGGCCAGTGCACTTCCAGCATTTGTCAATGTAATTGTGAAAGCAGTGTTAATTGAATGCAGTTGAGTTTTTTTTTTGGAGCTTAAGTATTGAACTGTCATACTTCTGTGTTTATGCACAAGTCAAAGATAAAGTTTTGATTGACACGAGCAACTTTTGTAGTATCAGGATACATCAATTTCAGCAGCAGAGGACTATGATTATCTTCTAGCCAGATGAGTAAACTAGATATGCCAAAATTTAGGATATTGAATACTCTGTTGGCTGGCAGCCTTTATCTTTGCAATTTAGATTCATAATGAGCTGCAGAGTGCAGACTTGGTTAATGAACTGAAGATTCACGACATCTCAGACCTGGGTGAGGAGTTTGGTCAGAGTGAAAAAGGGGTGTAAGCTTCTGTCAGTTCTAGCTGTGTGAAACAACCAATACATTCCTCATTGATTAGTTCAAATGGTACTCTGTAATGAACTGTTAGTAGGGTAAAAGTTGCAGTCTTTTGTATATATATATGGCGCTATGTACATGGTTTACATCATCACAAAATGGTTGTTTACTGAGATTGTTGCTGTGTTTTTTTTTTTGTTTCATGGTCTGCGACGGATAGGGGGTGCCTTCAGCTTACTTTCAAGTTTTAGCTGACTCACTTCCACGGTAAAAAGAAATATAAATGGTGTCCATGCAGAAGCAACAGATCAGGTAGAGGATTAAGCTGCACCACACCGGTGAGGAGGCGCCCCACGGGGCGCCCCAACCACTAGTGTGTTTTAGTTCCACCGAGGAACATGACTTGCAGCTATCCCGAACAATGATTTACAATAACCTTGTTATAATAGATACGCAGAAAAGCAGCTAATGTTAGTTCCATTAACAAAACAGGAACATATATAAAAAGTGTTTAGTTTAAACAGTTAGTCAACCACGATTTCAGATGAATGGAACTAACATTAGTTCTTTTTTTTTTGCGAAACACAGTATAATCAAAGACGCTCACACATACGCGCACACACAGAGGGAGGGCCAAAAGTTCCAAGAAACTGCGTTACGGAACCTCAACCAACTTCTCTGAAGTGTCGGCAGAACAAAAATAGGAGAACAGCAGAGAGTTCATTTATCGTGAATGATAAAAAAGTCCACTTACAGTGATAAATACACCATTTTGGAAAACGGCCATCTCAACCTGATACCACCATCAAACTTTAGCCATGTGAGAAGAGATTCATATCTGCGATGCATGATAACACATTATTTCACTGTGAGAGCTCATCATACGTTGACATAAAGAATATCACAGGTGCCTTATTTTCCAGCTTCCCTGTCTGTAACGGAAGGAAACAAATTATATCAACGATGTATAATGAAACTTATTCAGATCATATGGAGATCACTCTCTTTTAGATAATTAAACTGCTGTTCAGAATTTACTCCAAGTTCCTGGGTAAAACGAAACAATGATACCATCATCAAACTTTAGCCATGTGAGAAGAGATTCATATCTGCGATGCATGATAACACATTATTTCACTGTGAGAACTCATCATACGTTGACATAAAGAATATCACAGGTGCCTTATTTTCCAGCTTCCTTGTCTGTAACGGAAGGAAACAAATTATATAAACGATGTATAATCCATACTACAGAAACTTATTCAGATCATATGGAGATCACTCTCCTTTAGATAATTAAATTGCTGTTCAGAATTTACTCCAAGTTCCTGCGTACATTTGCCATTTCTAACTGCCAGATCTTACGGCTGCGGATGGATTGATTGTAGATCGGATGGATTAAATTTTGTAAGCTCTAGGTTTAACGTGTAGCTTTTATGGGAGTTTTCAATTAGTAAATATATAAGATAAGATATAAGTCTAAAACAAACCTTGAATTTATAGTGGAGGTTTGAGATGAACCCCAACCTCCTAATCTCTGAAAACAGAACCTGACCTTTCTAATGCCGGTCAATCCCGTCCAAATCTCGTGATCTGCTTGTTTGTGCGTGTGTTTACTGTTGTGGTGCTGGTCAAGAAGGATTTAACGCCATAATGGGCTAGTCCATCCTATTAGATGGAGCTGGTTGTTTCGGCCCATAACTCCACCAGGCAAACCCCTTCGTCCCTCACGGTTCCCAGTCCGATACAGCGGCGGTTCGGTTGCGGCTCGGCGGTGCGGCGCAGCGCTGTCCACCTTCCCCACGAGACAATGGCTCAGCGTCGCTCCGCGAACAAAGCCCCTCAGTAGGGAGGCTTGGCGGATGAAGCGCCCTTGCTATGGCAGCTCGACGGCCGCACCACTTCACCCTCGCTACAATGCACCCGGCGGACACAGCTCCGATGCAAAGACCTGATCCAATCTGATTACAAAGGTAGCTAGCTGCCTAACTGAAAGATCGAGATGTCGCCTAGAGGGGGGGTGAATAGGCAATTACAAACTCTTTCGGATTTGTCTTGTGATAATGCGGAATTAAACTAACGTTTAGTTTACAAGCACAAACCCTAAGTATGCTAAGCTCAACTAAGTGTAACAATAGCAACTAGAGCTAAGCAAGATAGACACAAGATATATGTAGCACAAGTGATAGCAAGATATATGTACTTCAAGCACGATGGCTATCACAAGGAAAGAGAGCTCGGGTATAGAAATAACCGAGGCACACGGAGACGAGGATGTATTCCCGTGTTCTCTTGCTTTGCAACAAGGTACGTCACGTTTGGAGGAGTGGAGGTCCCACGAAGGATTCCCCGCGCCACGAAGGCTCACCCTATTCTCCGAACCACACCCACGAAGGATAATGGCCCTTTCCTTATGGTTAGCTTTTCCTCCGCTCCGGAGATGGCAAGCTCCACAACCACTTCACAAGCTCCACGAAGGAGAAGCCCGGGCCCCTTCACAATCTTCCACGAAGAGATCACCGGGACACCAACCAAGCCAACTAGGAGGTCACCCTCCAAGAGTAACAAGCTCACGGTCTCTCACTCGAACAAATCATGGTGGAGAGCTCAACACTATGCAATGATGCAAAGCAAGAACACCGGAGGTGTTCAAGTCCTTCACACTCAAATCCCACCAAAACAACGAATGCTAGGATGAGATTGGAGAGGAAGAACAAGGGGAAAGTCAACCAAAGACTCCAAGATCTAGATCCCAAGAGTTCCCCTCACTTAGAGAAGAAATGGTGTGGTGGAAGTGTAGATCTAGATCTCCTCTCTTAGATCCCTCAAGAATGAGCAAGAATCATGGGGGAGAACAAGAGAGAGAGCAACTTCTTCAAATGCAACAATGGAGGTGAGAGAAAGGGAAGAAGTTATTGCTCAAGGTGGAAGAAGGGCTATTTATAGTCTAGGGAGAAAAATAACCGTTGGGGAAAAAACCAGGTGAAAATCGGCTCAAAATCGGGCTAAAAAAGAGGCCAGCCGGTTGCCAGGCCGGCCGACCGGCCTGGGCGCTGAGGAGCCCGGTCGGCAGCCCGGTCCGACCGGCCCAGCAACCGGGTGCGGCCGGTGGCGCACTGGGCGGCGGAAAGGCCTGAGGCCGCGCGGGGGCAGCCAGGCCGCGTGGGCCGGCGGCGGCCCAGCAGCGCACGGGCGGCGCGGAGCCAGGCCGCGCGGGGCGCGGCGGGGCGCGGGCCGGATGGGGCGGCGGCCCGGTTACGGTCCGGTCGGACCGGAGGGCTGGCTGGGCTGGCCGGTGCATGGGCTGGTGGCCGCCCGGTCGACCGGGTGGGCCGGCGTGCGGCCCGGCAGGCCGGGCGGCAACCGGCTGCCTTCCCTCTTTTTTCTTTTCTTTTTCTTTTTCCTTCTTTTACCTTTTCTTTAATAACTATTGCTCCCGAACTCCGATTGACATGAAACTAATTTCGTTGGAAAGATAACAACAAATGCTAACCAATAGAAAGTGCAAACTCAAGAAGTTGTAGGAGGGGATTTTATCATGAATATAAAAGGGTAGAACCTTATATCATGAATAACCGGTAAAATCACCCAACCTCGAAAACGCAATAGAAGATGCATGCGAACTCCGTTTTCGATGAACTTGGGCTTGTTGTAAAGCTAGCAACAAACTCAAGAACCTCACATAGAGAAACACCAAGAAGCAATAAGGATATGCAAAGTATGCAAGAGGTTGAGCTCCCTAAGACGATGTGATCAAGTTACTCAACCGAAAGCCCCTCTTAATAGTGCGGCTATCTATCCTATAATCCGGTCTCCCAACATCCACCTTGAGACCGGTAAAAGGAAAACCTAGCAAGGTCATACCTTTGCCTTGCGCATCCCGCTTGATCTTGATGATAACTCTCGCAAATGCTCCCCCATACACTATGATGGGAAAGCTCCATTGATGCACATCTTCACAAGTCCATTATCATCAAATGGACGGCAAGCTTCAAGTATGTGATTCACTTGAGACGCTCATCTTGAACTTGCCCAACTCAACCTTGTATCGATGATCTTGATGCCAATACACAAGATATACCTTTATCTTCATGGCATCCATACTTGAATCCAACACATGGAGAGCAAGTAGTACCTATGGAATATTCCTTCATATAAACTCAATGAAAACATTAGTCCATAGGGGTTGTCATTTATTACCAAAACCACACATAGGGGCAATGTACCCTTACAATCTCCCCCATTTTGGTAATTGATGACAACCACAATAAGAGGGTTTATATAATGAATATTAGTGACAAGTACGCAACTTATCCGAGAATAAGTTGTATACAAGAGGTTGTATTTGATATGGTCAAGTAACACAAAGCTACTAGCCCATATCAAAACCGGCTCTACTCACACAACTACAACAAATGCAATGGATGTGAGTAGAACCATGCATATATAGAGAAAACTCCCCCACAATGTATGCACGTGTGATGAACATGAATTCATTGCATATATTGTCAAGATTAACCTTTGGGATAGTTTCCACTATATATATACAACCATGGAAGACATATAAATATGGAATGCATGAGAGGCAAAACACTTAAACACAAACCAAACTTAAGTATAAAACCATTCCCTTAAACCCTCTAAACTTCTCCCCCATTGGCATCGATTGTCAAAATGGGTGAAAAATTTAGAAGGCCAATATAATGTGAGTTCCTCCCCAAAGTGTGCGCTTCTCATAATTTGAGTGGAATCAAGTGCACATATCCAATGATGAATACTTGAAGGAAATCAAACTATATTGAGGATCAAAGATTGCATAAAGATAACATGGTGAGGTGAGCTTCAACAAATAAAGCAAGAAATCAAAGATCCACTTGGACAAACAAAGATATCATGATAAGAGAGTTATAGTGCTCTAAAAATAAGAAAGCTCCCCAAGGTTCGTGCACAATTTATAATGTTTGCATTTGAATACAATATGCACAAACATGGAATCCTCACTCCCTATATATCATTTAGAACACAACTAAGATAAAGAGAGTATGCTTATCAAGAACAACTTTTAGTCCAACAATTACGAGATATGAATGCATGAAGAAAATAAATAAACCAAGCACTCATAAATTTTCTTTACCAACGCACTAAAAAACAAAAGGGGTAAAAGATGATCGGCAAAGAACAAGGATATCAAGGTGATGGATTAACGCTCTTATGTATATGAGTTTCTAAAGTGGACAAAGTGATCCATAAGGAAACATGCACACACAAGAGGTTAACAAAATAGATAAGACAAGATATCCAAGATGAAGTCATAAAATATACCAAAGGATGTTTGCTTAAGAAGCATATATAGCCTATGGCTCCAATTTTCACTTATGGTATATGAATGAACTTCAACCAAGTTAAACCTCAAAAACATCACAACTAACAATAAGGGAAATAGAGCTAGTTGGAGTGTTTTTGAGAAAGGCAACAAGTATCATAAATATGGATTTATTTCGCAATTTCATCAATATTGCACATAAGAGCTCTTTGAGGAATTGATATGCAATAAATTGCTAGAGGGCATATTTGGGTAGGTGAATCATAAACATGATGTATATATATATTCCCAACATATGCATCTTCTCAAATTACTCAAATGTACAATAAAAAGTTTTACTTTAAAGATGAGTTTTCAAGAACCGCAATATTTTTGAAATAAATAATTTCATGCCAAGATACAACCTACAAGAGGTTGGATGCTATATGAGAATGCATGAATGAGATACTTGTTACCGAGATAGCAATGGCTTGATGTAGTAGATAAGAGTTCATCGATCATCCTAGCTTGACTCCAATTCTCATATGGTGACAACACCTTCCTTATAGATGAGACAAGCCTCCATTGCATCTCCAATGTACCTAAAACATTTTTCAAGTACATCTTGGTCCCCAAACTTATTGGGTCCAACATGGTTAGACTAACCACAATATATAGGACACACTCCATATAAACATGTGCATACTTAGATGAAATTTGAATTTCATGCACATCTTAGCCATTTAGGATTTGATGGAGTGTATCCTACATAATGGATCAAAAGAAAGCAAGCATGCTACAAGTATAAACAAATTACATATAAGCATGCACCAAAACTTTTAAAGATCCAAGAAAGATATACTTTGGACAACACACCAAAAGAATTAAATAAGGCATAGAGGTGCCACAAAACAAATTTGTTGTCCAAATTATATCTAAGAAGCAAATCCCAAAAGATTTGTTCAACAAAGTTCAACAAATGAACTAAGAAGAGACCATTGAGCATAAAAGGATGAAATAAAGCAAACATGCTCAAAGATTTATCTCATTCAACAAATAAAGCATAGAAGAGGGAATGAGATAGCAAAACTCCCCAAAAGAGCAAGGTTCGAACAAATAAACCAAACCCTCACTTTTCACAATGGCACGATGTACCGTAAAGAAAAGCTATGTATTCCAAAACAAACACTTGATATGAATCAAGAGGATTTATCAAAAGATTTTTCAAAGGGACAAGGAAGACATATGGGAGCAACAAAGGTTTCTTGGAAATAAAATAAGAAAGTAAGAAACAATCCAAGGTGAAGATGATCCAAAAATTCAACCACATACAAGGTTATCAATTGTCAAAGACAATGATTATATTGGAAATAATTTCCGGTGGAGTATTGACAATGGTAGTAAGGATCAACTTCACAATAAAAGGCATATGATAAGTATATAGAATTATGCACTATGCACGGATGAAGATTCTTGATAACTTCAACTAGTCACACAATCACGCACGGCAATGATTAGAATAACTTGAAGCAAACGGTGTCCCAAATAAGATATAGAGATATGTATTTGAGAAAAAACCGCACCAAGAATTTCATATTCAAACAAGAACCAAAAGATGAGCAATAAAATCTTTTTACTACAAGTGGAGCTTGTTTGAGCAAACATGCCACCTAGGAACAAGATAATTAAGAGCATCAACTCTAAGTGGCATAACCTCATATGTTCACATTTTCTAGGCTTGTGATATGTATAAAACATATTACTCCCCCATGATGTGATAAAACATTTCTTCTAAACAAGAGGCAACTAAAATTCAACTAGAGATGATTAATGGATATTTAGAATTTGAATTTCTCATGAGTATGACACACCACATAGTGACTAGATAATCTTGCAATATCAATACTAAGTGGTGGTACCCATGTACACATATTTTAAAGAAAGAGAGATGCACAAAGCATATCACTCCCCCAAAATGGGATGTTCCATTAATAACTCAAAGAGAGCCAAATAAGATGTCATCAAGATGCATTAGGCTCACAACAATACACAAGTATATGATGAGTCAAACAAACATACTTGAATACACAAGATAGGTAAGTAAGACACAACACATACAAACACATATTTGGTACAAAACCAAACATGCAAAGGGGCAAGTAACTTACAGTAGATATGATGAGTTGAAGTATAAGTTACCGCAAAGAGGAACATTGAATATAAGATATAGATGATAATCCATACGACTTGGCTTGGTAAAAATATAATATATGAAGATCCCTTAATTCTTCATGAAGTAGCCAAGTCTCCAATGCCCTCCATTTGTACCTATTGATCAAGTTTGAGATTGTTGGTCCCCAACCAAGTTGGGTCCTAAGAGGTTAGTCACAATAGGCTTGGCAACCCAAATGGTTCTTTTCTTGAAACCACTTTGAGTTCCAACAAACTTGGCAAACACATTGCCATCCTTATCCTTCCCTAGAGTATAATCATCATCAACAATTATAGGGTTGGATAAGGTACCACCTAAGCAAGAAGAAGCAAAGTGCCCCTTCTCACGGCATAAGTAGCAAGTGTTCCCCTTTCTCTTCTTTATTGATTTCTTCTCTTGGGGAACAATATCTTGATTCTTCTTGGGAAGTGGCCTATCTTCAACTCGAGGTCAAGCATGAGATTGACCTTTACCTTGTGGACGTTTCCCTTGTTGTTTCTCACTCAAGTGCTTCTTCTTTTTCTTCAATGGGCGTGATCTAACATGATGCCCTTCAACCTTGCACTTGAAGCAAACCAACTTGGCCGGATCATTGACTTTGTCTTGGCCCTTCTTCTTGTTGCTCTTGCTCTTGGACTTGTTCTTGTTATTGGAGTTGAATCCAAGTCCACTCTTGTCATTGGGGGATTGTTGCACACTTAGCATCTTGTCAAGTGCGGATTTCCCATCATGACGCTTTTCCAAGTCTTTCTTCAAAGAAAGGACTTGGGCCTCGAGCTCTTTGATTTCCTCTACATGGTTAGTAGAAATAGAAGTACTAGAGGAAGTAGAAGCTTCATTGTTAGAGCAACAAGGCAAAGTGAGTAATCCAACACAAAGTGTATCACTAGTTTGACTAGATGGATTACAAGGACTAGCACATGGCAATATAACATTTGTAGTAGAGATTGTGCTAACATCCATATGAGGCTCACAAGATGTTACCTTAGTGATACTTGCCTCATGAGCTAACTTTAGCCCATCATAGGAAATTAGAAGATCATCATGAGAGCTTGAGAGCTTTTTATGATTTTCTTCCAATTCCCTATAATTGCTAGTTAGCAACTCAAGTTGAGCCCTTAGCTCAACATTCTCCTCTAAGGTAGATGCTTTACAAGAATTAGAGTTAGTAGCACAAGCATCAACAATAGTTTTCTCATTTTCATGCATATAGGATTCAATTTTTTGTGTAAGCATAAAATTAGTATGCTTCTCATCTTTTAGCTCATGCTTGAGGAGAGTGAATCTCATTTCCTCATTTTCAACATGGGACTCCAACTTCACTATGGTTTCCCTATATTTATTCAAGGTATCCATAGAGTGTTCGAGATTAGCACGAGCTTCTTTATTACCATGAAGAGAAGCATATACTATTGCCATATTATGCACCAAGGTATTATATTCTTCATCATTATTATCATCATCATTCTCATCATTAGAGGATGTGTTAGGAGTCAAAGTAGGAGATACCTTTGATCCATTTGCCATAAGGCACATGTGCATACCGGAGGATGAAGATGAAGATATTCTTGAATCCTCATTTGAAAACATGTCTTGATCCATAGAGTGTTTGGTTTCCTCTACATTGTTAGTCAACAAGCAACTAGAGGAAATATAAGCATTTTGATTATGGGAGCAAGACAAGGCAAGAATATCATCATGGGATTTATGTAAGCAATTTACACATGATATGCAAGGACTATCAACACAAGCATGTAGATTATTTTCAATGCTAGATGTGTTTAAGTCCAAAGAGGAAGCATTGCAATGGGATAGAGATGAAGAATCGTCACTATTGAGCACAATATCAACATTGCAATTTTCCTCACCACTCACCATATCATTACCTCGTGTCTTGCTACACGTTGGTGAAGTGGAAGAAGATGAGAACTCATCACGGCCGGAGGTGGAAGCAACTTGGAGCTCTTCATGATGTGAAGGGGAGAGAGCTCCTCGGAGTCACCACCGACCAATTGAGAAGTGGATCCACCAAACATTTCCTTAAGCTTGATCCACATCTCATGAGACGATTTTCGCTTTATATATATCAAGAACCTACGAAAATCGGGTCTCAAGGAGAATAAAAGCTCATTAGATACTTGAGCTTCAAGATGTAAGTTTTCTCATCCTCTAAAGATAGATTTTGAGGATCCATCGGAGGAGAAAAACCTACATCTAGAAATTGCTCAATGTTTGGACACAAGGTCCGAAGATTGCAAAGCAAGCAATTTCGCCACAAATGATAATTTGTGCCAACAAAGATAATTGTGTCATTGTGCACTATACTAGCCGACATCTTTACTCTCAAGGCGGTGAAGCCTAAAACAAGGAGAGACCTTGCTCGATACCAATTGAAAGATCGAGATGTCGCCTAGGGGGGGGTGAATAGGCAATTACAAACTCTTTCGGATTTGTCTTGTAATAATGCGGAATTAAACTAACGTTTAGTTTACAAGCACAAACCCTAAGTATGCTAAGCTCAACTAAGTGTAACAATAGCAACTAGAGCTAAACAAGATAGGCACAAGATATATGTAGCACAAGTGATAGCAAGATATATGTACTTCAAGCACGATGGCTATCACAAGGAAAAAGAGCTCGGGTATAGAAATAACCGAGGCACACGGAGACGAGGATGTATTCCCGTGTTCTCTTGCTTTGCAACAAGGTACGTCACGTTTGGAGGAGTGGAGGTCCCACGAAGGATTCCCCGCCACGAAGGCTCACCCTATTCTCCGAACCACACCCACGAAGGATAATGACCCTTTCCTTATGGTTAGCTTTTCCTCCGCTCCGGAGATGGCAAGCTCCACAACCACTTCACAAGCTCCACGAAGGAGAAGCCCGGGCCCCTTCACAATCTTCCACGAAGAGATCACCGGGACACCAACCAAGCCAACTAGGAGGTCACCCTCCAAGAGTAACAAGCTCACGGTCTCTCACTCGAACAAATCATGGTGGAGAGCTCAACACTATGCAATGATGCAAAGCAAGAACACCGGAGGTGTTCAAGTCCTTCACACTCAAATCCCACCAAAACAACGAATGCTAGGATGAGATTGGAGAGGAAGAACAAGGGGGAAAGTCAACCAAAGACTCCAAGATCTAGATCCCAAGAGTTCCCCTCACTTAGAGAAGAAATGGTGTGGTGGAAGTGTAGATCTAGATCTCCTCTCTTAGATCCCTCAAGAATGAGCAAGAATCATGGGGGAGAACAAGAGAGAGAGCAACTTCTTCAAATGCAACAATGGAGGTGAGAGAAAGGGAAGAAGTTATTGCTCAAGGTGGAAGAAGGGCTATTTATAGTCTAGGGAGAAAAATAACCGTTGGGGAAAAAACCAGGTGAAAATCGGCTCAAAATCGGGCTAAAAAAGAGGCCAGCCGGTTGCCAGGCCGGCCGACCGGCCTGGGCGCTGAGGAGCTCGGTCGGCAGCCCGGTCCGACCGGCCCAGCAACCGGGTGCGGCCGGTGGCGCACTGGGCGGCGGAAAGGCCTGAGGCCGCGCGGGGGCAGCCAGGCCGCGTGGGCCGGCGGCGGCCCAGCAGCGCACGGGCGGCGCGGAGCCAGGCCGCGCGGGGCGCGACGGGGGCGCGGGCCGGATGGGGTGGCGGCCCGGTTACGGTTCGGTCGGACCGGAGGGCTGGCTGGGCTGGCCGGTGCATGGGCCGGTGGCCGCCCGGTCGACCGGGTGGGCCGGCGTGCGGCCCGGCAGGCCGGGCGGCAACCGGCTGCCTTCCCTCTTTTTTCTTTTCTTTTTCTTTTTCCTTCTTTTACCTTTTCTTTAATAACTATTGCTCCCGAACTCCGATTGACATGAAACTAATTTCGTTGGAAAGATAACAACAAATGCTATCCAATAGAAAGTGCAAACTCAAGAAGTTGTAGGAGGGGATTTTATCATGAATATAAAAGGGTAGAACCTTATATCATGAATAACCGGTAAAATCACCCAACCTCGAAAACGCAATAGAAGATGCATGCGAACTCCGTTTTCGATGAACTTGGGCTTGTTGTAAAGCTAGCAACAAGCTCAAGAACCTCACATAGAGAAACACCAAGAAGCAATAAGGATATGCAAAGTATGCAAGAGGTTGAGCTCCCTAAGACGATGTGATCAAGTTACTCAACCGAAAGCCCCTCTTAATAGTGCGGCTATCTATCCTATAATCCGGTCTCCCAACATCCACCTTGAGACCGATAAAAGGAAAACCTAGCAAGGTCATACCTTTGCCTTGCGCATCCCGCTTGATCTTGATGATAACTCTCGCAAATGCTCCCCCATACACTATGATGGGAAAGCTCCATTGATGCACATCTTCACAAGTCTATTATCATCAAATGGACGGCAAGCTTCAAGTATGTGATTCACTTGAGACGCTCATCTTGAACTTGCCCAACTCAACCTTGTATCGATGATCTTGATGCCAATACACAAGATATACCTTTATCTTCATGGCATCCATACTTGAATCCAACACATGGGGAGCAAGTAGTACCTATGGAATATTCCTTCATATAAACTCAATGAAAACATTAGTCCATAGAGGTTGTCATTAATTACCAAAACCACACATAGGGGCAATGTACCCTTACACTAACTATGACCTGATCCATTCTGATTACCTACCAACTACCATGTGCAAACTACTTACTGGTGATTGTCCCCTATTGTTCTTCGTGAGGAAAGAAAGATCGATTTCTTCTCAAAGCCCGATGGGAACAGAGAGCATTACTAGACTGTATGGGGGCGGTTACCTTTGATTTCAGTCCTCTACGATCGTCTGTCGGCCACAACGATCAGCCACCGAATGCCATTGTTGCCGTCCAAAGAGCAACTCTAGCGGACACCGTAAACCGCAAATCCCAAATACGTTGATGAAAGACACCCTAAACGCGTTTTGCGGGCATGATCAAGCATCATCGTCAGTTGCCAGCTCATCCACACGGCTGCCACCATTCATCATAGCATCATCACCTCGGGCAACACTCGTGGTAGCCATGGGAGCGCGAGATGCTTCCCTCCTTTTCGTCAAGATCTCCATCTTCGCATGGTTCCACCACTCTAGACGGAACTCATCCATCTCTGCCAGGTCATCATCGTAGTCGCATTCTCCGCCTCAATGAGCTCCGTCGTGGTCTGGTTCTCGTCGGCACGTGCTCTCCTCTCCTCCAAGTCGGCCTTGCACTTGGCATCTTCCTGGAGCATGTTCCACTTTTTTCCTTCTCTTTGTGTTTCTTCTCCACCTTATCCTTTTTTTGCCTGAAAAGTCTAGATCACCAACAATTCCACCATAACATCGATATTGAGATACAATGATGCGGCCATGCCTTGGTTCTTGATCTTCCTTTGTCATCTTTGTTTAATCTGGTCTCTTCTTGTTCCTCTTGGTCTCAGCACGTCATCCTCTTCTGCATCTTCCAACTCGACAAGCTTATGCCTAGATGGTGGCGCTTCTTGCTCCCTCATCTTCCGTTTCTCGGTGTGCTCAAGAATGGTATAGAAATGCTTGTAGGTAAATGGCTTGCCCTTCGACGTCGGCATGTCTTTGTACCTTCTTTGCGCAATTTAGTCCCAATCACTTATAAGTGGGTTATAGGGATTTAGAGAATAGGTAGTTTACCTTCAGCTCCACGTGAGTTTGACACTCAAATACTTATCAAATTGTACTATGCTGACCCCCTGCACTTGGGAGTTATCACTATGTCACATGTGAATGCTATTCATATTGTTTTACTCCTATGCATATTTTTTTTATGTTAGTAGTAGAAAGATCCCTCACATATGTTAGGTTAAAATATGCCTTACCAACTAAACCTTGCACCATCCCATGCATTGCACAATTGATGGCGGGCCTATGAAAATAGGATGCCTCAGTTTTTCTTGGCCGGGTGAGTTTGTATCGGATACCTACACGCATAAGGGTTGGTAAACTTAAGAAGGTTATCTTAACAGTCAAGGACCTTGGGGCACAAAGGTTGGGCGCCTAGTTTATGACATAGAGATTTCACCCAACCACAAGATTCATATGTGATATGATTAGCAAGAGTTGCTTACGATTTGCCTTCTCTTCTAGTAGTGATGCTAAAGCTCACTAATCGACTTCTTAGTTGTGGATCTGGAATCACTAATCAATAGAGGGATGTTAATTTTAGTGGGAGTACATGCTATTAATTTTTTTTAATATATTTTACTCTATCTTGGATATTTGGCTTAGTATTTTGCATGTTTTTCTGTTATAGATCAATGGCATCGAACACTTCATCCTTTGCTTTGTGTTCGATTCTTGAGAAAGACAAACTGAATGGTACAAACTATTCAAAATGTGTTTATAATCTGAGAATTGTTCTCATGTCTTATAAAAAGGAAACTGTTCTAGATACCCCAATCCATGCTGATAATGCAACAAGTGCCTTTAAAATGCCTACAAGAAAGCATGTGATGAATCTCTTGAAGTTAGCTGTCTTATTCTTGCATTCATGGAACCTGGTCTTCAAGAGCAGTTTGAGGATCAGGAAGCGGATGATATGGTAGTTGCGCTTAAGGACATGTTCCTCTCACATAGGTCAGGTTCGCAAGGTTCAACGTCGCTAAGGCCTTTGTGGCATGGGCGGAGGCAGATCAGTACATGGGTGTACAATTGTACACCCATTATTTTAGGCAAAGGCTTTTATATCTATGTCCAATTCACATTTAGAGTAATATACACTAAATAATTAGGAAAAATAGGAGTAAAACCGTGATTTTAGTATACTTTGTACATCCATTGTTTATGCACTGGCTCCGCCACAGCTGCTTTGTGGAATGCAAGCTGACAGAGGGTGAAGCAGTAGGCCCACATGTGATCAAAATGATTGGTTACAGTCAGGAAAGTTTTTCACTGGGCCACGACTTGGCTACTGATTTAATTTTGGCATCTCTTCCACCTAGCTATGGGCACTTCATTTTGAACTACCATATGCACGGGGTGGAGAAAGTACTGAATGAGCTATGTGGAATGCTCAAGATAACAAAGTGTGACATTAAGAAGTGTGCATGGCATAGCCTTGTGATGGAGCCTACTTTTAAGAAAAAGGGTGCTTCTTGCTGGAAGAAGAGCGGCAAGGCTAAATATATAATCCATAAGCCAAAACCTGCACCAAAACAGAAGGTTAGACACTGAATGCTTTTTATTTTTGTCATGAGAAATGTCACTGAAAGAGAAACTGCAGTATGTACCAAGCTTCTTTGAAAAGGGGTGGAAGTAAGAGTACCTCCCACTCAGGTACACTTGTTTTGAAATATCAGGCTTTGAGCTAAGACCAAAGGCCAAATTCCAACACCCTACGGTCCAAAGTAATTGCCCAAAAATTGCACAAAAGCAGATATATCTAGACATGTAGATACATCTATGTTTGAGCAATTATTTTAAACCCCAATGAAGTACTATAATATTATTGAAGAGGGTTTGTCTGCTCTCTTTTTCTCCATTTCTTTTTTTGTTATATTCCCGCCAGGAGCTTTGATGCAGGGGAAACATGAGCAAGGCCAAGAAACAGTCCGTCCGAGGCCGTGCATGCTGGTGCCCACAGTCCACTGAACGAGTGATCCGACAGTGCTGGATGCAGTGTGCACACCAAGCATCCGTATCATCGAGTCGTCAACTCGCATCGTCGTCGCAGAGGAGGCCCCATCACGCCATACTGATTGGGTACCTACCTGGGTTGAAATCGACCGACCATTCTGACTTGCAATCGAAAAATCGAACACTCCCGTAGGCTATTACAGATGTTTCCACCGCGCAAGAACAAAATTCTCGATCGATATATTAGCGCAGCTAATCATCGAATTCAGACCACAACAAGGTCGGAAACAACTCGCCGTCATCGAGCTTGTAAGTACAGGATACCGCTGTAGCTTCTTTAATCTCTAGATCAGTTTGTAGTTTTGTACCGGACCGAATGGGTGGAATCAAGTCAAGTAGGTGTCTGTCTGGTTAATCGCTTCAGTGCTCCACGCACCGGATCGAGGACAGCAGCATTAACCGAGCCACATTGCGCGTGCATGCATCAATTGATCAGGCAGGCTCCTCCACGGGACGGGCGGCGTGCGTGCTGTCAGTGGAGATAACTCCGCCTATTGATTGCCTCCGCGACCGGATGACAGGCTGACAGCTAGGATGACACGAGTGTCAGGCCCATCGCACAAATCCATGGGTACGTACATACGCTCCAACGAACGAGCTTGGTTTCTCTCACGGTGTTTGTAAGTTTGCCCCAAAAAATTACTTACTTGGTAATCTTTCTTGGCCCTGCTGGGCAGGATTTGACACCCCTCTTCAGCTCATCTTAGCCTCTTGAGCATCTCCATCGCGCAAATCCCTGGGCACGCACACACGCTCGGACGCGCGAACAATGTCAAGTGTTTATTTCAAGCACAAAGGTACATGTTCTTAATTAGTAGGTTCTTCGTAGTAGTGAATTGTTTGTGTCAAATCTTTATAAGCAATTTTTTAATAAACACACGGTGTTCCTTCGGAAATATATTGCTAAGATCAATATATTATTATGCAGCAACAAGCATATTCTTACCAAAAGAAACTATAGCTTGCATGATCTAGTAAGTAAAAGGTAAGAACACATACGTTGCAGAAAAGGAACCATTGTTGGTGTTGGTATTGTCGCTGTTGAGAACAATGTCACGGACGAGATCGTTGATGTCAGTGAAGAAGTTGTCGTTGGAGAAGAAGTCTTTGTCATCCGTGGTGGCGTTCCTGATGAAGCTAGTAGTCGCGCTCCAGCGCTCCCCAAGAAAGATATCGCTATTCTCCCCTACAAGACTCCAAGCAGCGGGGGTTTTGGAAGCCCACTATTCCAATCTACAGTGCACACTCGCAAGGTGGGATGCGGATGACCTAAGCATTGGCGTAATGCTCTGAAACCACGTGGAAGGCGCATGTGTTGTTGTGATGTTGTATATATATATGGAGAGAGCGACCTCTCTTTTTATAGGGACAGTAGAGGAGGCAAACTGGCAACACACTCTAAGATGAAACGAAGAGGGGGAGGTGACCCAGAAAGGCCTCGTCCAAAGCCTAACAACCAACAATTTTCGTATTTATTGTCCACTCACGCAAAAACGATTCAGCTTATTTGCAACTATTCATACTCCAATCATGTGTGGAAAAAAGATAGACATCTGCTCATGCATTCTAGCAACTCGCGCGCGTGTCGTCGTGAGGCAAGACGGGCGGAGGAGAAGCATGAGCGCTTGTGTAGTATTGTTCTTCTAATGCTCGCGCAACAAGAGAAACATCCCCTTATAAGAAGGTTTAACTCTCTCTAAACTAGCATTGTGACTAAAATTTTGTACCACCTCTTGGCATGCATGAAGTCGTGCCTTGTATTTTTCAGTTGTACCACCAGACCTATTTTTTTTTCTTAAACACCCACTTACATCCTACACGTTTGCACCCATGAGGACGGTGAGTGATACCCCAACTTTCATTAGCAAAAATGGAATCCATCACACTATTGACGTCTTTCTTCCAATAGTCAGCATTCGAAGATGCATAGGCTTCTGAAAGATAAGTGAGTGTATCATCCACGAGGTAAATAATGAAATCATTACCAAAGTGATTTACAGTTCTTTATCTTTTGCTCCTTTTAGTAGCTTCATTGTCATCCTCCACATGATTTTCAAGGTGTTTCATTGGAATGATTGGTTCATAAATTGTAGGTAAGTCCTGACTAGATGTAGTAAGCATCTCATGATTCGATCGATGAGCAAGGCATATCCTTCATGTTCTCAAAAAAGGTCACATCATTCTACTCCATGATTATACCAACATGCTTATCAAAAACCACAGACTTTCTCATAAAAAATCTATAGCCAATGCTATGAAAGACATAGCCTAAAAAAACACCACCCACATTTTTTTCGTCGAAACTTGCGCTTCTTGAAAATTTCAAGCTTAAATGGCTACGCACACAGTGGTGTTGGTTTTGCAATTGTTTGTCGGTTATGAACATATGTTGGTTGGTATTGGTTGTCAAAATAAGAAAGGTGATTACTTCCTTTGGATCTTTTCTTGTGGTTGTTGCGAGGAGGATTATGCTTGCAATATTTATCTCCTCAACTATGATGATGTATACTCTCATCATTCCAACGACATCTTAGCTCGTTTTTATACTTTATTTTGTAATCCTTGGAATCGTATGAATCTAGGCCCCTGCTCCCCCCTCGGCCGGGACGTACGACGTTGTCGATAAATGGAACGACAGCATTTGCCGAAGCTACGAGGACGACGTGTAATAACGGAGTGAAGTGCACGAACGGTACCATCGTAAGATGAACGGTAAGGGCATCTCCAACCGGGCGACCCATCCCGCGCCCGCGCGTCCGGATGGGTCGAAACGGACAAAACCGCGGCCCAGCGCGCGGACCCATCCCTAAAACGGATGGCCGCGGCGTCCGGCACGACCCAAACCCGGCCCAAATCTTGGACGAGTTTGCGTGGCCGCGGACGCGAAAGGCTGGTCGCTCGCGTCCTCCCTTGTCCGCCCCCGGCCCGCCCGTCTGCCTCCCAAAACGGAAAACACTCCACTCGTACTCCCAAAACCTAGAGATGGCCGACGAAGTGATCGCCGCCGCCACCGCCACCGCCACCATCGAAGAGGAGGCACCCGCGGCCGTTGCCGCTCCTGCCGTGGAGGCGGCTCCTGAACTGGCGGTGGCCGAGCTCCCCCCCGGGCCGCCGACGAAGAAGGCGAAGGCCGAGCTCACCCCGGAGCAGAGGAAGCTCGAGAGCAGGAAGAGGGCCGACCGGCGCAGGGCGCTGGACCAACGGAAGAGGGAAACCGCTGCCGAGCTGGAGCGGCAGCGGGCGGCGGAGCAGCTTCTCCAACTCCAGACGGAGGCGAAGAGCAGTCTCCTTCAAGAGCAGGCAGGCCATGCTATTTTACGGCCACCCGGCGCTCGGCCAGCACATGATCATCCCCGGCACCGGCGCGGCCTCGGTGGGGAGCTCGGCCTCCTCCGTGACCCGGCCCCTTCCTCCAAGGTCAACTCGCCCCGCCGACCGCCCTATTTGGGCACGAAATGGGGGCGCATGGGCGGCGAGCGTACCGGCCACGGGATGGGTCACCGGAGGTGGGTGAGTCCATGACGGGGCCGTCACCTTCGTCCATTGACCTGAACCGTGCGCCGGCGAACTCCAAAGGCCCGAAGAACCCGGGAGCAGCTGCGACGTCCGGTGCACGCAACCTGTTCGACGATATGTCGGCCGCGCGCGCGCAGTCACCGTCCGCCGTGCAGGCCCCTCCGTCTTTCGCGCAGACAATGCCGACGACCCTTCCATATCCTTCGACACAGCAGGCTCCCCAGCCACCTCCCATTGACACACAGGAGGGCACAACTGCCTGTCCCGGCAGCATAAACATTGAGGAGGAGCCGTTGTTCGGTGAGGGCCTCACACAAGCCGCAGCTGCACAAGCTCGAGGTCGCCGGGTAAGCAAACGAACCGCCAACTACACGGAGAAGGAGGACAAGGTGCTCGTCGATGGATGGTTGACCATCGGGCAAGATGCGTTGACGGGTGCCGAGCAGAAGGGGTCCACATTCTGGCGCCGGATCTATTTTCCAAAGAAATAGGCCAAATGGCCAAATGGCCAAATGGGTGGCCGCTGCGTTGGGCGCAGGACGCGACCCAAACGGACGCGCGGACGCGGGGCTCCGTCCGCGCGTCCGCTCGGGCACGCAAACGGCCCAAAACGGACGGCCCAGCGCGTCCGTTTGGGTCGCCCGGTTGGAGATGCCCTAAGGCACCGTTGGCGATCTCGCTCGCAGTTGCCAGCCGCACGCACAGTACCCCTTAAAAGGATACTGGAACAGAGCACCGTATCCACATTCCGCCGTGCTTATAATTACCGACTGTGAGGTACTACTGTGTCAGCCTACTCAAGGGACGCAGTGTAGATAACCCTCTTTCTCAACTCTCCAGCCTCAGTCCGTCCCACCTGGTGACGGTTTCCGTAATTACCGGTTAGGCGATTGAAGGGCGATTTCGCGGAGACCCCGTCTCTTGGGTTCTAGCCGCCACCGTCGCAAAGTTCGTCGTCGCCGTCGACAGTAGCCAACCAATTCAAACCTCTCGTGCTGCTCTTGTGGTTCCCTGTTAAGGGCCGCCAGGAGCTTCTGTCTTTTTCCCGTCCCAACACCATAAGCCTCTCGTACGATCTAGGGCGTGCGACCGTAATACATTTTCTGTCCCTAGTTGGAGTTCTTGTGGATCTGTGACGGTTCAGTATGGCGAGTCTTGAAGGTGTCGAAGGGCTGATGAAGAAACTACAGTTGTCGGAGATTGAGAAGCGAGGACTAAAGTTGGGGTGGTCAAGTGGAGATCAGGTGGGGTTGATTGAGCCAAAGGCCATAGGAAAGCTTCTTTCAGAGAAACCAGCGTTTGCAGAGGGACTGAAAGATGCCTTGGGAAGTATCTGGTGTCCCATAAGAGGTATATCATGCAAAACCATGGGCGAGAATGTGTT
Source organism: Lolium rigidum (assembly GCF_022539505.1). NCBI lineage: Eukaryota > Viridiplantae > Streptophyta > Magnoliopsida > Poales > Poaceae > Lolium > Lolium rigidum. The sequence continues at coordinate 189,811,403 of NC_061512.1, read as the reverse complement.
CTTATTTACTTTTCATCAAGCTAGTGGGAAGAGAAAGGCTGTAGAGGATGGGCCGTGGATGTTTAATGATGAACTGCTAGTCATGGAGGAATTTGATGAGAACAAATCTGTGGAGGAGTACAAATTTGAAAGCATTCCCATCTGGGTACGTATTTTCAATCTACCCTTGGGCAGGATGAATAGAGATACTGGTGAAGCTATGGGTGATGTGATAGGGAAGTTTATAGAGGTTGAGGTTGGGGATGATGGAATGGCTTTTGGTCAGTATCTTAGAGTGAAAGTCCGAATGATGATCGACAAGCCGCTGATGAGGGGAATGATAATCCAAGTAGGGGAGAATGGAAGGGAAAAGTGGTGCAGATTTGAGTATGAATATCTACCAGATTTTTGTTTCACATGTGGTATCTTAGGACACACTGCTAAGGGTTGCTCTATTCAGTTAAAAAAGGGGGAGGTGCAGCAATATGGCAATTGGCTTAAATGTGTTCCTAGAGGCAAGGCTATATGGTCCGGAAACAGACTTTCTAGGGGGGGTAACCGATACAATAACCCACGTAACTTCAGCAATTTTGGAAGTAAGGGGAGTGGCTCCGGCAGTGAAAGCCTCTCGTGGCGGAAGGAGAGTATAGAGAAAAATAGCCAGATGTTGAGACCTGGAGGTTCTGAAAAAGAGAGGACCAGCCAATTGAAGTTGACTTCAGATGGGGATGCGATAGCAGCAGACGGGGGTAATGTCAAAATACAGCAATCCGTTATTAGTATGAATAAGGATGTCAACGAGGTACTGGGCGATGGGAAAAAGCAAAAGGGGATACAGAAGGACCATACTTTCAATGATGTTGAATCAGTTTTGATCGGTCCGGGGATGCAGCTAAGTGTGGTAAAAGAAAAGGAGGTTGGGGAACATTCAGTTAAGGTGACCGAGAGGGAAGCTGTGCTAGTGGGACTGGAAAAACACAAAAAAATACATGGGCCTTGCAAGACTTTGAATTCCAGTGGTAAAAGAAAAGGGGCAGATATTGGCACGTACAAGAGGAGGGGTAGGAGCACAAATAAATCAGTAGAACCGCTGAATGTGGAAGTGGGAGGGAAACGTGTAAGTACCACTACCACTGATGAGATGGATATTGATGAAATAAACAAATCCAAAAAAGCCAAGAGTGATGTCGAGGTAAATGTTGTGACTAATATTGATGCGGGGCTGCCAGGACAGCCCTGCGAGCAGCAATGAAAATTGTGGCGCATAACTGCCGGGGTTTGGGGAATGGCCCGGCAGTTAACGGCCTTCTGGATCTCCAGAAGAAGGAGGACCCCGATGTACTATTCTTGTCTGAAACAAAATTGGATGAGAAGAGATTGGAGTGGTTTCGTTGGAAGCTAGGGATGCCAAATATGACTGTAAAAAACTGTGAAGGGCAGAGTGGAGGGCTAGCAATTTTTTGGAAGAGGGGTATAAAGTTGACGACTGGTTTGAAATCAAGATACCACATTGATTCTGTGATCACGGAGGAGAATGGTTTTCAGTGGAGATTTACGGGGATTTATGGAGAACCAAAACTAGAGGAGAGAGAGGCCACGTGGAGATTGTTGCGTAATATAAAGCATCATAGTAATTTACCGTGGTTGTGTGCGGGCGATTTTAACGAGATCTTGCTAGCATGTGAGAAGGAAGGTGGGGCGACTCGGCCCCAAGTGTATATGGATCGTTTTAAAGAAGCTTTGGAAGATTGTAAACTCCATGATCTTGGTTTCTCGGGAGACCCGTTTACTTGGAGGAATAATAGTCGGTCGAGTGAGCACTATATAAAGGAAAGGTTGGATAGAGCTGTTGCAACAGAGGAGTGGTGTACTTACTTTCCATATTATAAGGTGATCAATGGTGACCCACGTCACTCTGATCATAGGCCAATTATTATTCATGTGGAGAGGGGGCATACACCAACACAAAGGAAGACAGTAAATGGCCCTTTCCGTTTTGAGGCAAAGTGGCTGGAAGAAGAAAATTGTGAAGAAGTGGTGAGGAATGCATGGCTACATGCGGATCAGCATGGTCCAGGTTCAGTCTCAGGCAACTTGAAGGTAGTAGGTGGTGAACTGAAGGATTGGGATCGTTCTTCTCTTGGCGACTTGGAGAAACGCATTTCTCGTATGAAGAAAGATCTTGAAACTTGCAGGCGTCGTGATATCTCAGAATTTCAAGTGCAAAGGGAACATATCCTTCGGTACAAACTTGAGAAACTTGAAGTTCAGCGGGATATGTATTGGAAACAAAGAGCAAAGGTGAACTGGTTGACGAAGGGAGACAAGAATACGGCTTTCTTTCATTCGTATGCTTCGGAGAGGAAAAAACATAACAAAATTAAGTATCTGAAGAAGGAGGATGGGACAGTGGTGGAAGGGGAGGCGGAAATGGGAGCGGTGGTGACAGATTATTTTAATGAGTTATTTACATCTACTGCAGGTCATCGTATGGACGAGCTGCTTGAACATGTTGTTCATCGGGTAACACCAGAGATGAATGACATGCTTCTCCGTGAGTTCACAAAGGAGGAGGTGAAGGACGCACTTAATTGTATTGGAGATCTTAAGGCGCCTGGCCCTGATGGTATGCCGGCCGTTTTCTACAAACGGTTTTGGGACATTATTGGTGACCGTGTGACAGAGGAGGTTCTTCAAGTCCTGAATGGTGGCGAGCTCCCGGCAGACTGGAATGAAACATGTGTTGCACTAATTCCAAAGGTAAAGAACCCAGATAAAATGAAGGATTTGCGACCAATAAGTTTATGTAATGTCATTTACAAGTTGGTGTCGAAGGTGTTGGCAAATAGACTGAAGCTCATCCTCGATGAGATCATTTCCCCAAATCAGAGTGCCTTTGTTCCAGGAAGATTAATAACTGACAATATTTTGTTAGCTTATGAGGTGAATCACTACATGCACAACAAAAGAAGTGGGGCTACAGGTTATGCAACACTTAAACTTGACATGAGTAAAGCCTATGACCGTGTCGAATGGCATTTCTTGGAGAGTATGATGAGGAAGATGGGTTTTGATGAAATGTGGATTTCTTTGATTATGAAATGTTGCTCATCTGTGAAATACAGATTCAAGGTGAATGGTGTTCTCACAGAAGAGGTAATTCCTGGAAGAGGGCTTCGACAAGGAGATCCGATTTCCCCATATCTCTTTCTTATATGTGCGAAGCTTTTTCGAGCATGCTTAATAAAGCGGAGCAGGATGGGAGTCCGGAAGGTATAAAAATTTGTCCAGGTGCACCGAGTTTCAACCATCTATTGTTTGCAGATGATTCTTTAATCCTACTGAAAGTTTCAGAGGAAAGCTCGCTTCATCTGCAAAATATTCTAAATTTATACGAGGTTTGCTCGGGGCAAACGATCAATGTGGACAAATCGTCCATTGTGTTCAGTAAGAATACATCAAGGAGGGACAAAGATCAAATGATGGCTATACTGGGAGTTAGTTGTGAAGGGAGAAACAACAAGTACTTGGGTCTTCCGGTTTTTGTGGGTAAGTCAAGAGCCAAAACCTTTGCATATATCAAGGATCGGATCTGGAAAACAATCCAAGGTTGGAAGGAAAAAATGCTGACGAAGATGGGTAAGGAGATTCTTATAAAGGCTTGTGCCCAAGCAATTCCAGTGTTCGCCATGAGTTGTTTTGATATCACCAAGGGTCTATGTGATCAAATTAATAGTATGGTTGGCAGATTTTTTTGGGCAAGTCAAGACAAGGAAAATAAGATTCACTGGTTGAGTTGGGATAAGCTCACCATGGCAAAAGAGAAAGGGGGTCTTGGGTATAAGGACCTCTATACTTTCAACCTAGCTATGTTAGCCAAGCAAGCGTGGAGGTTACTTACAAACCCAGATTCCTTGTGTGCGCGTGTGATGAAAGCTCGCTATTTCCCTGTTTGTTCAATCTTTGAGGCTCAAGCACAAAGTGGAATTTCGTATGCATGGCGAAGCATCCTGAAAGGCATAGAAGTACTAAGGCAGGGGGTCATTAAACGGGTTGGTAATGGTGAAACAATAAACATCTGGCAGGATCCTTGGTTACCTCGACCCTGGAGTCGTCGGCCGATCACAGCCCGTGGACAGCGAGTTGTCAACAAAGTGAGTGAGCTGATGGATCCTGCTGCTGGTACTTGGGACGAGGCCCTAGTGAATGACATTTTCTGTGCACATGATGCACAGTTGATTTTGTCTATTCCGATTTTTGAAGATACTGTAGATGATTGGGCCTGGCATTTCGATGATAAGGGTCTGTTCAGCGTTAAATCGGCATACCACTTACAGAGACAACTCCTTGAAGTTCAGCTTGGACAGGTGGAGAGCTCGGATCAGTCTTCTAGTTTTCAGTGGAAGCAGATTTGGCAAGCAGAGTGTACCCCAAATATTAAGCAGTTTCTTTGGCGTATTGCTCATAATAGTCTGCCTTTTCGACTGAATTTACAACGCCGTGGGATGGATATTGATCCAGTTTGTCCATCTTGTAACCGACTGAATGAAGACGGATGCCACCTATTTTTGCGGTGCAAAGCAGCGAAAGAAATCTGGCGAAGCTTTGGGATGGAGGAAATTAGAAATGATCTGATTCAATGTAACGGACCACAGGAGATGATCAGTCATGTTTTGCAACTCACACGAAGTCAGAAGTTGTTGGTTTTGGCCTTGCTTTGGTGGCGTTGGAAGGATAGAAACAAGGTGGTTGCAGGGGAGAAGCCTAATACTAAAATCAGTCTCATTCATCTGATTAGAAATACTGCCCATGATTTTGATCAGTTCTGTACAAAAGAGCAAATGAAACAACCAAAGCCTCGTCAGGTTTGGACTACTCCATTAGGGGATGAGCTTAAGCTGAATACTGATGGCAGCTTCTGTCACGAAAATCATACAGGAGGATGGGGTTTCGTTGTCCGAAATTCGGATGGTTTTGCGATGGGTGCAGGTGCTGGGTCTCTTTATTATGTATACGATACCCTGCACGCAGAGGCTGCTGCATGCCTGGCCGGTTTACAATGGGCGCAATCCTGGAGTATTGGTACGATCCAAGTGGAGACGGACTCTCAAAAACTTGTTGATGCCATCAAGACAAATGTTTATGATCTGTCAGTTAGTGGTCATCTCTTCAGAGAGATTAAGTTTTTAGCTCGTTTAAATTTCTCTAGCTTTTCTATTAAGTACTGCCCAAGGGCTTGTAATAAAGTTGCGGACGCTCTGGCGACGTATGGTGCAAAACTTGGACATCAATCCCCAGCTGTATGGCCGGATGATGTACCTGAGTTTGTACGAGTTTTAGTGGACAGCGATCGTGCTGTTTCCACATGTTAATGGAAGTCTGGTTTCCATCTCAAAAAAAAGGGACGCAGTGTATCTCTGCAAGCCTGCAGCAATGGACTGCTATGCTACGCTGTGTCCATGCGATGAAAGAGGCTACAACTCGAGACAAAAAAACCTATCTGAAGAAGTGGTCGCAATCAGGAGGGAGCGCCGGATCCAGATCGATGGGCCGGGCCGCTTGAGGGTATATCCAACGGCGCGACGCATTTCGGACACCCAAAAGTGGTCGCGAGCGTCCGTTTGCGTCGTCCCACGGACATATTTTGTCCGTGCGACTGTTTGTGTCTGCGTGTGCTCCCACCGTGGCGATCCATTTTTAGATTTGTAACGTATTTAAAAATATAAAAAGTAGTACATTTAAATGCATAAAAACTATACAATGTAGATCTAGAAGCCTAGACTACTTGCTTTCGGACGGGCCGGTCCCGTCGTTGCGTCGCTCCATCGCCTGCTTCTCCGCCGCCTCCCGTGCGGCTACTATGGCTCGGTGCGCCGCCACGTCCTCTTACAAGCACTGCTCCAACCTCGCGTTCGCGGCGTCGTCCTTGAACGTCTCAAAGGACTCGACTATTGCTCTCTGCTCCACCGCCCTCTCCTCCGGGGTAGGCGCATCAGGGTCATCGGAAGACCATGATATGTCGGAGTCGGACTCCTCTGCAGCGGCCGCCAGCCTGCGCTGTTCCATCTCGGCGTCGAATGCTGCATGGGCCGCCCGCTCCTCCTCTGCTTCCTTCTCCGCGTCAGCCAAGTACTTGGCGTCCCTGACCGGGTCGAGGAGGTCGCACGTGCTGTCGTCGGAGTCGAACTCCTCGTCGAAGCTCGAGGCCGGGGGAGGTGGAGTGGGAGGTGTAGGTGGAGGTGGAGGCGCGGCAGCCTGGCCGCGACCGGCGTTGCTCATGGTGGCTGCGGCGGAGTCTGAGCGGCAGCGGCGCTACGATGGAGGTTGTGCGGCGGCTAGGGTTTAGTGGGGAGGAGATGAGATGCTACCGCCCGTGTTTATATAGATCGAAGGCATGGCGAGGGCCGCGACACGCGTGGCATCGGCATTACTTCATGCGCAAAGGTAGGCGACGGCCGCGCGCCACGCGAGGCATCGTCATTTACGCGGCCGCAGACTGCCGAAGCGACGCCTCGACGCCGCATACTGGCGGAGAAGATGCATCGACGCTGGGTCACTGCCAGACGGGCCAGACAAAACGTCTGCGAGACGCGAGTGGACACTTTCCGCGTCCGCGCAACGTCCGCAGAGACGCATCTCAGACGCATATTTGTGCCAGGTTTGCGTCTCCGCGGACGACCCGATCACTTTACGTCGTCCCGTTGGAGATGGTGCTAGACGCATTTCCGGTCACGACGAACGAAAACAGTTGCTTAGTGTCCATTTACATTGCGCCGCTCGAGATGCCCTGAGGTTTGACTCCGGCACAGGCTCGCTCCCTCCCAGTCCGCCGGGTCCAGACTCCAGAGTTGAGACCCTGAGCTGAGCGGGCGCGCCCTACCTAGACCTAGACGAGACGAGACGGCCGTCGTGGCCGTCATGTGCGGCAGCGCACGGCACGGCGGTCCCCATTCCCACCCCCCAGAGCCCCCACGCGAGGCGACCAACAACCACCGACCCGTCGTCTCGTGCGCCCACCACCTCGCGTCGCGTCGCCTGCGGCGTGCGGCGTGCCCCCGCCCGCGCAGCAGCGCCGGCGGCAAGGGAGCCAACGGTTCGCGGTCTGGGTGCGCCTCCACACGGGACAAGAAGCGGCCAGCACCAACAGCTCAGCTCAGCTCACGCACCCAACTGTCTTCTCCCTTCACTCTCTAGCTAGCTACCGTGTCATATACCAATCTCCAGCAGCCCCGCAGCCATCACATGGTGGGCCGGCAGAGCGCCACCAGCCGTTTCGTTCTTGTTCCGACGCGCGCGCACGCGTTGAAGGTAGCTCGTCGACCGTATGTCCATTTTGTTCCGTCTCCCTCCGTTCCGCCTAGGCAGTTCGTCCGTATGGCCCCTCTTGCCTGCTTCGCGAGCTTCATGTTTTGACGACCTACGAGGCTGCGATAGCCTTGCTACTGCAATCCTAACCACTCAACATACCCTGGAGCAGCAACCAAAGGTAAATCTCTGAAGCGGCAACGTCGCGTGCCTGGAGGAGATCAACCTGACCGACGACCTCCGTCATGCCTTACATGGGCATCTCCGGCTGTCCCATCTAAATGGACTGATATTGTACCAACATGTCCGCCACCCTGCGGTGCGGCCCTAAGAGATCTCCAGCCGTCTCCCCGACAAGTCTTTCGGCAGCCATTTCTTCATCTAGGCGGCGTTATTCGCGTTCCATCCGGAGAGCTCAGGCCATCCCGGCCTCCCAAGGCACGGCCAGGAACTCCGGACGAAACAAAAACGCACGAAACGTCGAGCGGGCCCATGATGTCGGCCACAGAAAGAGTAGTTTCCTCTATTTATTTTGTTTTCCCTCCAAAATGCGCCGCATATACCCATTTTCCCCACCAAATTTTGGACGAGCTACCGCCATTCCCCCACAGTTGCAGCTCCTCCTCTTCCCTTCCACCACCATGCCGCCGAAGAAGATCGCCGACGATGGCGCGCCGAAGGCGAGGAAGCCGCGGGCGCCAAAAGAGAGGCCGCCGGGTTGGACAAACGCAAGGTGGGCGGCAGATGTGGAGCGGCGGCAGACCGAAACTCGCGCATGGTGGAGAGGGAGCAGAAGCTCACGTCGAAGAGGGCGGCGGCGGCGGACGAGCAAGCGAGGTTGGTCTCCATGTCCATGAACATGGGCCAGCCGCGCGTCGGCCAATTCCCCGGTCCATGGCCAACCCAAGGTACGATCGACTCTCATTCGACCTTCTCGTCGACGTCATCGGCCATGTTCCACGACAGCTACATCGTCGGTGTATCGAGGTTTACAACGTCGCCGCCGGAGTACGACGGTGTGATGCACGAGGGCATCTCGCCTGCCCTGCGCCGACGGCCGCTCTCCTTCTCCAACCCTGGGATGCCGCCGCCGAACGACGGCGTGATGCACGAGATGAACACGTCGGGTTCCAAGGAAGTCGCATCGAGCATGGGTTTCTTCACGCAAGAGGAGGCAAGAGCGACGGAAGCCGTCACGTCACGGGGTGCCGTCGACGATCAGAACGGCGAGTTCGGAGACGGCACCCAAGATGTCGAGGAAGAAGAAGAAGAGCAGGCCGACGTCGAGGAGGAGAAGGACGCGCCTGATACCATGTCGACGGTGAGGGGGAAGAAAAGGAAGAAGAACTCGCCGCCGACCGAGCCGCGGGTCAATGGACGGGCAAAGAAGAGGAGTGCCTCGCCGAAGCTTGGAAGACCGTTTCCTTGAATGACATTACCGACGCCAATCAAAACTATGAGACGTATTGGCAGCGGGTCAAGTTGGCATTCGACGAACGCAAGATTGTCGATCCCTACTTTAATAAGACGGTGATGATACGCGACGACAAGGCCATGGGCACCCATTGGGGGATCATGTAGGCGGCGTGCAACAAGTGGCACGTCATACATGATGAGATTGATGCTTGCCCGGTGAGCGGCGCCGACTTCGAGCAAAAGGTGAGCTCGCTCGCCATGTCGTCCGTCGATCCTGGATCGCCGAGGTTTCATTTTGATTCGTGGGCCTGTCTTTGCAGATGCGGCGTGCGTTCGACATGTACATCGACGACACCGATGCCTGACGCTCCAGCCCCTGCCGCGTCGGCGGGTTGCCCCGAGCTCTGCTAGAAGAAGCTGAAAGAATTGAAGAAGGCGGGCCATCCAGCCGAAAGGTTGCAGGCGTCTTTCGACAAGTGCTGGGCTGACGCGAGGGCGCAGGCCGCCGGGAGGGACGACAAGTACGACGTGCAGTGGAAGTAGATGCTTGCCAACTAGGGCGTCTAGATCGCCTTGCTGAAGGCAACCTCCACGGCGAAGAAGTGGAACACAGATCTGGCATTCCTGATCGGCGGCAACGACGGCAAGATGGACGAAGAGATGAGTGTCATGATTTGTCTTAGTGGATGTATTTTCTTCGGTTCTGGATATATTTTCCCTGACTCGGTGAAGTTTATTTTCTTCGATTTAGTGGATTTATCTTCTTCGACTAAGTGGATTTATCTTCTTCGGCTTACTGGATTTGTCTTATTCGGATTCATCTTATAAGTGAATTACTTTATTCGGGTTCATCTATATGGATATTACTGGTTTACTCTTATACAATACTACTCGACGCATTTCCGACTCAATGGATTCATCTTTTATGATTATTACTGGATTTATTTTCTTTGGGTCAATGAATTCATCCTCTAAGATAGCAGTGGATTCATCTTCAATATATGCTTCATATTAAATGGCGTAATCTTTAATATGGATTTATCTCAAATACTTTATCTTGAATTCATCTTCAATGCTTTATCTCTCATTGTGTAATCTTCAATGGCTTAATATTCAAATGACTTCAGCTACAGTGGGGTAGACAATTTCATCGACTTCTCTATCCAGGCGTATGTGGTCATGATTCTCTAGGCGAAACAAAAAACATGTCACATATCCATGGAGCCAACACTCGGGGGCTCGTCAACGACTTTGCCCCTGAGCATAGCTACAACATAATATTCCAAGCGACCACTACTTCGGCACAACGTTTTCATCAACGCTCGGGGGCTCGACAACGACTTCGACCCGGGTCACAATTGTGACACGGCGTCTAAGCAACAATCATGATGTCACCCAGCAACGCACGGGGTCTCGACTATTTCTTCATCAACAATTTGGCGCCATCTATTTTCGCTATTTGGTGGTTTCTACTTCGGCTCGACTTCTTCGCTGCAGTCCAAGACTTCATCGACTTAGCTGCACGGCATATCTCCGTTAACTCCGTCGTACCTAATAAGCTAAGTATTTCCTTTAATTTACACAAAGTTGATTATAATTTACTTTCGACGCACCTGAGACTCAGGGGCTGCGCTGTATAGATTCACTCTACATCTCAGGTCGACAAAAGAAGAACCGCACCTAGGAAAATCTACCTCAACGAAGAAATCGATAAAAAAATTCTGCAAGGAACCCGAAGAAATTTTCTCCAAGGAGGAACCCGGAGAAATTTTCTCCAAGGAGGAACCCGAAGAAATTTTCTCTAAAGAGGAACCCGAAGAAATGTTCTCCAAGGAGGAATCCGACAAAAAAAATTCAAGAGAGAACCCGAAGAAATTTACTTCAAGAGGGACTCGGCGAAATTTTCTTCAAGGAGGACTCGACAATATTTTCTTCAAGGAAGAACTCGACAAAATTTCTTAAAGAGAGAACCCGACGAAATTTTCTTCAAGAGATAACCCGACGAAATTTTCTTCAAGGAGGAACTTGACAAAATTTCTTCAAGAGAGAACCCGACGAAATTTTGTTCAAGAGAGAACCCGATGAAATTTTCTTCAAGGAGGAACTCGAAAAAATTTCTTCAAAAGAGAACCCGAAGAAATTTTCTTCAGGAGAGAACCCGAAGAAATTTCTTCAAGGAAGAACTCGACGAAATTTTCTTCAAGCAAGAACCAAAAAAGAAGGTGGAAAAATCTTCGGTTCCATTGACTCGCCATTTGTCCGATCAAGAGCATCGGCGATTTACCTGACGACAATATAGAAGAATTCAATATATTCGGCTATCCCATCACACCCTCGAAAAATATTGAAGAGCCCGAATAATGGGTCATTACATCAGCCGAACAAGGGGCTAGACAACATATTCTCGGAGCGCGTCCTCCGCGGTAAAAAATCCGAATACCGTGATTCGTAAAAAGGTCACGAAGGTAAGACCCTAGGTCCGTCATGGGTGGCGTGGCGGCGCATCCGAATGCGCTCTTCCACTTTATCCACATCAATAGATGTGAAGAAAAACCCCAGCGGACGCGCTCTGGACCCGATAATTTTCCTGGAATTCAGTTTCGGTAAGTCCTAAAGCGTCACGTTCTGAATTACGCAAGTATCCCGAATTCGTGTCTGGGGACGCGAGTTTGAATTAGGTTTATCTGGATTTGCCACTAGAGCAATTAACTGGTACCTGATCCGTCAGATGAACCAGCCGCATTTACCAATATCCCTGTACAATATATTTGTCGAAGAAAGTATAGCGTCTCCTTGGATTTGAAGAATTTGAAAGGAGAAAAAGCAGGAAATTTCATTTGATTCTGTAAATATATAAAGGTTTGTAGACTCAACTCGATTCTGTGACTCGAGTGGAGCCTACTCCCATCGGGAGCACATGGATTTTATTAAGTTCTCCAGCAGGAGTCGATAAAAAGAGGGGCTACGCCAAGAAATATAGTCAAGTTCTTCATCGAGTAGTACAACTTGAGTCTATGCCCAGGTGCAAACGCCTGCCCATAGACTCGGGGCTACTCCCATCGGTTGCGCTGGCCGCGCACCCGATAGAAAAATAACTTCAAGAATCGTCAACATCATCTACGCTACACGTGATCTACGACATTGAAATGATATATTTCCGGATCAATGTCCTCGCCTTGTATTTCTTCAACTTCCGAGATGATTATGATTGGAGTCTCTACGCAAGTCTTCGACTTCCCTAGACACTCGGGGGCTACTGTCATGGGCATACCCTTCGGGTACCCATTATTAGTATACCTGGCTCGGCCCAATATGGAGAAGGCCCAAGAAGGCAACCCGAAGAAGTAGTCGACTAGGACTCTTGAAAAACCTAGGCTGATTGCATATATAAAGCTAGCCAGGGCATCCATATGGGAGGGACAACAGATAGACAACATAGCTCCGCCTACGGCGGCCCCATGTAAACATACTTGTGATCATATACTAGATTGCTAGCAGCACGTAGGGATCCTCCACCGAGGGGACCCGAAGCTAGGTATATCATGTGCCCAATATCGTTCCCGGAATCTCCATCGCCGCTCTCTACCGAAATCCAAGTCTACAATACGTAGGCTTTGACGAGGTGATCCCTCGTCAATGAGGGCTTGGTACGACGCCCATCGCCAAGACATCCTCCGGCCTCCGTCGATTGCTTTGTCCTCCCCTTCGATGTCCACTCCCACCGCTGCGACACCGGCGGCCAACGATGCATCACCATCCGATTCCGCGCTAGACAATGCGTAGAAAGGGACCGCCGATGTGCCTGTTATCGTCTAGTTTCTGTTTCGACCGTCGGAATGTGGCTGATCTGATCGTCGAACTATTGGGCGATGCTTTTGTGTAGCGGAAAGACGATTTTTTGAACTATCCCCGATGATGGGTAAATGTCGGGATGCGACTGGGGAAATGTTGCCGCCCACGCCTTTTTTTCATCTAATCCGATGTTTATTAAGTGTGGATTTCGGCCTGGGGGCCTCAAACAGCTGGAGGTGCTCGAACAGACCGAACGTCGTGGACCAATCCTTGGCGACCGAGTAGCAGGGTATCAAGTTGCACAGAAAGTACATCCTGCATTTGCCATGCATGGTGCCAAAGCATGACCCGAGAACCATTTTTGAAAGAACAAGTGACCAATTCCCTATAAGCAGGCACAGAGAAAGAATAACTAACCACTCACTGATAAAAAAATATTAACTATACAGTGAAAGACAACACAATTAAATTTCAAATCACACCATTAACAAATAGCAAAGTGAAGCGGTTAACCAATGAACAAAGCAACATCGAGCAGCAGCACTCCTCCGTGCCGGTTCATGGGTGCTACCTCAAAGGTGTCGCACAGCCCAATGCATAATCCTCGTTTTTTGTTCCTACTCCTTCTCTTCCATTCCTTTCACCCAACTAGTAAGTGGGCACGTGCAAAGCACGTCTATACAATCGTTCAATTTATCTCATGTTTTTATTTTTGTTGCGTCTGAACAATTTGCCGTAGAGATGTTATGCAGAGTCCCATTATGATGTAGATTCGTTGACACTATACTGAGTTCAGAATTCATTTGACGAGCCTGATGAGCTAAACATGTCAGTTTAATGCAATTTAAATTCGAGAATAAGTATTTTGTCTACAACTAAATGTTTTGTCTAGGAAGAGTCATTTTTGACAAGCCACAACATTTCTCAGTTCCTGGCATCCTTGGTGATACCTTGAAAACAAATGCGAGATCATCCAAAAATGTATTGTTTTTACTTTTTAGCAACATCACCAAACAGTGAGTCTCTATTGTATTTTGTTACTTTGCATACTACAAAACTGCACACAATAAGACATTATGAAAAGGCCGTCACTATCTTATTAGTACACCTGCAAGGCTACAACTGTTAAATACTGATAAATGCCAATACATAAATCAACGAAAACTTCACCGATGTTAGTAGGTCATGTTAGCCTAACACACTAAACAACATTTACAACATGAACAAGGTCTAGTGCTTCTTTGGGATCACACTGCACAAATAATAAGAACCGATTAAGATTTCAGCACTCACATATTCGTCCTTTGAAATGCAAGATATCAGAAAACAAAAGAGATTTTGTTTTTTAAAACCAATAAATATTTGATTTTTTTATGATTTCATCTATATATTAGTTGGAAGAATTGGTCCAGAGAACCAACATAAGGGCATGCACGCATTAGCTGGAGCAGACAAATCAATTTACCATGGGGGGAAGTGCGCGTAGAGCATGTTGTACTCCTCGGATGAACTACGTCTACGGCTTTCCCTCGAGGATACTGATGATGATGCCCTTCATGCCGTATTCTACAATTATAACCAATTTTCTTCTGTATTGATTCCAACAGACCCTCTCCATCAATTTTGTTGAGAAACAGATGTTACAATTTAGTGAAAATATTTTCTCATGAATACAGTATGGCTTAGCAGGTATCCTCTTTTGTAACAGAAATACTTATCTGAGGAAATAAAGATGAAATTAAGAATTCTCTCCGCATCAACCAAATTATGGAATCTTCTTTGGCTTGCCTGCACTGGATCATACTGTAGAAGGAAAACCCCACTATTGTTGCAGATAAAGATGGGAAAAAATTGCAGCTTAGAGTGTAAAGCATTCATATTTCATAAATTATCCAGAAGAAGAGGGGATGTTGCAGTAGGATAAGTTGTTAAGCAAGGATACCTACAATAACAAAGCTATTGCAGTTAGAGACCTGCATGTCATTACCTGTAGCTTGACCATCAATCTAAATTATTAGACAAGTCTGCAGCTCCTTAAATGGTGGCTAGATAGTGTGGGTCGTTGGAGCTTACCAGATTGGTAAGAAACTCATCGTAGATTAGAATAAGCCTTTAGCCTAGCTACCACGGTAAACACCGTAAAGAGCATAAGCTAATCTACAAAAATCACATTGTATTAGATGATCTGGAGCTGAAACAAGCAGAACCACCTAGAAAACTAACACATCAATGTCAGTTTTTTTTGTTTTGAAGAGAATAAAAAATACCTTACAAAATGGAGAAGTTTTTCTAAGGAAATATTATAAATTTATATCGTTGAAAATGGATATACAAGGAAGTTACTTTCCATTGAAAGTATTCTAGGCTGTAAGAAATCATTATGCTACTGCATGTTCACAATAGCATGCAATGTCCAGTAACTAAATGTTCACATCATAGTTCGACATCACTAAATTATTAAGCAGAATTACCATGTATAATTTGCCATGGCTATGAATTCAAACATCACCTTAGCTTTTAGAAACCCGGGTTGCTTCGTTGGATACAGATCGTCTGAGTCATGAGAGATAATATTAGTCTGTAATTGCTCCGTGCCGGAATATTAGTTTGTAGAAACTTTTCTTTAGCTGTCAGAGATGGCAGAAAAAACTATTAAATTCAAATATAATACTCGTACATGCATTCTGAAAAAGGAAGTGTACAATTGTTATTCGTTGTCATCTGCTAGTTACAACTCAAGGCTTCCAATATGGCATGCTTAATAAGGGAACTAAGAAAATTATGTGGACTTGGACTTGAAACTGCTGGCTGAATTTGAGAGGTAAGTATCATTGTCTTCAGAGGTAAAGTATCTACATAAGTCCCGAAGAAAATCAATATTAAATCTGAAGTGAAAACAAGAAGAAAAAATAGATTTTGAGAGAGGGGAGAGGGATATATAATGAGGGATGGTCTGACCGCCAATGAAAAAGAGAGGGTGTGGAAGCCAATGTGGCCAACGTTTCAATCTGTAGGGTGACCATCCCACGGGCGAGGAAAACTGACAACGGAGCCAGCACCGTCGTTGACGTGTGAGAATAAATGATGCTTCTTTTATTTGGTTGTTGATCAAGTGTGATCAACATGTTGCAAAAAATAGTATCATAATCAGGACCCAATCTTTCAATGTCATAAGCTTCTCTCCCCTCCGCAGCATGATCAGCATCAGACAATATGTATTATATATTCATACAATGATTCTCAAGTTCATTACAAGCACCAAAATTTAAGAATCATATTCCACCTTTTCTATGTGAATCGTAGTACATATTAGCAAGTGGACCAGTAAAATTAAATCCTTGCCTTTATTCTTTCATGACTTTTCAAAATTAACATGTGTGTGCAATAGTTAACCAAGTAACAATTACAGTACTATGCTGAATCTCAGGTGTAATAACAGTTACAACTTATATTACCCAAGTAACCAAATGTACCTTGCCAGATGGCATCCTCAAACACAAATCTCCGAAGATTTGCACGTCGGTCCAAGGAGGGTACTTGAAGCACTTGTGTTGCAACTCTGTATTCCCTTCAACTGTGTCTAGTGTCCTTCCTACCTCAGAGCTACTTCAGTCTTGGATATCATATCAATAATCCTGAAACTGGAGACAACTGCATCTTGTACTTTGCTCAAATCCCGAGAAAGAGAAATTGACTCTGAAACTTCAACAGACATCATGGTTAAAGCAAAGAAAACCTGCATTTTTTAAAGAAAGACTTGAATAGAAACACACCGAGTTAGTGGCTTCCATGGTGAATGCATCTGTGTTCTGCAAGCTAAATACATGTACCTGTCATAAGGAGTGCCATGCTTGAGAATCTCATTGTAGTTGTTGGTCGCTGGAAAGTCATATTCCTTCAGTCAATATCTCCTGTATCAGATTTAAGAAGAAAGAAATATTTGAATCCCCTTTAGTGAACTCCGGAGGAAACCAAAGATTCGGAAAAGCGAAGTAATTCTTCCTTGAAACTTTCATAACACAAGCAATACTTATTACTTTCAATGTAAATTCCCACGGAAAATAGTTGCCAATACTCGTGCATTAATAGGAGCGTCTATAAAACACCTACGTGTCAGGTATAATTGGAGGGAGATATGAGATAAAAGAAGATCATTCCATTTCGAAAATGTCTAGCATCCATGAAAAAAAGCTAAATCTCTATTTGAAAAAGGGAAAATAAGCTAAATCTCCAGCGGTAAATAATGTTAGCTATGTGGAGTTTTTCACTTGCCAAAAGAGCACAACAAAACAGATACTCCGAAATAAGTGTTTTAAAACAGAAATTTTGCATATCTTACAACAAGTGATGCTTCTAAACGGTTCTCACAAGACATCATTACAAAATATGAATTCGGTTTACCTCAGCTAGAATTTGATTATCTCCCCATGAATATTCCCTTCAACAAATATTGACATGAAATACAATTGTCGCGTACTCACTATGTTGTTGCAGTGAATGTAAAATGGCTCTACATTAAAACCGTGAAGTACTACTCAAGATCCAATCTCCAAAAGTAAAAGAGATAAACAACTCTAAAGCACCACCGAAACCTCCAGATTGTTGATAGTTAGTATTCTGAAAATTCCTTGTCAGTACGGACAATCGAAGCAATCACATAGCTGCTGAGTAAAACAAAAATCTGCACACATGATTAGGGATTTCATAATGGAATGATAAACCATAACTAATTAACAGTAAGAAAACAGTTCGACGAATGGATTGCTTGTAGCCAATATATATATCACTTCGCACAGGCAATACCCAACGTGTCTGTAATATAGAAAAATCGATGCCACCACCCTTGGAATTGATGTCTCCAAATAGAATGAGCAAAGAAACTCCGTCACTACGTGCAGGATCACTTCACACCGGCACCTCAACCTTTGCATCCAGGCCGCTGCCAATGGGTAGAACAATAGAGGTTAGGAATTCAGACCTCATCTCAGTCTTCCAATCTAACAGTGATATGTAATCCTTTCTGCAAGAGAAGAACAACAAGGACAACGTCGAACCAGATATACGTGTTTGTTAGGTGCTGCCATCCTTCCACAGCAAGAACAAGAACTAAAGAGCAAGATATGAAGAAAAAATATGTATACACATGGAGCGCATCCCAGCAACAGAAAGATGTGTAATAGTAGTGGAGATATATGGTTAGATCGGGGCAAGTATGAGCGTACTGTAGTCTGTAGATGCGTGTGTCCTGCACCTCCAGATTATGAAGAGCAGGTTCTCGCCGCCGGGGCTCGTGTCGTGGTGGCGCACTTGGAGCACGGGCCCTATGGAGAGGCTGTGCCCGTGATAGCTCCTTGGGTTATTCGTCCAGGTAAAGGGGCGGCGGCGTCCCTGGGTCTTCGCGTTGGGAAACCGTGGCGCACCCACGGGTACATCACGGCGTCGGTGGGGATTGTTGGTACAACGGGGAGATCTATCGGACCACCGGGGTGCGAGAGGGGGCTAAGCGGCAAGCAGCGCCGGGAGTGCTGCAGCAGCGGGCGGCGGGGATGGCATTGGCGAGGATTGCCATGGCGATGGCAACGGCAAGGTTTTGGGATGGTTTCGGGATTGAACCGCTCCTTGGGGAATCATCACCAAATTAATTAGTGCGTTGTTGTCCGCTCCCGTCAAACACGGATGCAATGTGAAGCGTTAGATAACGTGATTGTATGGCCCAAATTAGTTGGATCAGACCCTCCGGATCTTTTATTAGTAGTGGAGAGGAATACTTTCAAAAATGAAAACACCAGGGACAGCTCTAACCCAATGTTGTCTGGCAGTCATGGCGGTGATACAGGCCAAAGATCATGTCGCAACCAAGGCCGGTACAAGCACAATCCGAATGCCTGACCAACTCAAATTATTACAATTTGTACTGATCTTCTATACTTAATAGCTTTTTTTTTGCATACTACCATATTAGCAAGTTTAATTTTTCTATTATTTATTTGGCATAGCTAAACATATATAGATATTGCTAACTGTTTGTTGTAATCGGTGTTTTAATTCAATAGCGTGCTACAGATGTTTAAGCAGGGTGCAAATAAACTAGATTTAGATGTGCGCCTTGGCGCACGACCCCGCGGAATTTGCACCAATGAAAATCAGGTGGGTAAATGATAATGCACTATTAGCTCAGTATGACTAAAAATTGAATATTAGACAAGAGCACCAAAAATAACTTTAGTGGAGCAAATCCGAGTTAAAATTGTATGGCAGCCCAGATCTCTAAAATTACACAAATAGCTCAGGATCACAAGACAAACATGCATACACAGAAGATAGATACAGATGATCCACATGCATAATAATATTGATGAACCAATAAGTAACACATCAATGTGGCCAACAACAAATCCATGGCAGACATGTAGATCAATGTCACACACAATAGTTCTTGAACAAAGGAAAACATTCTCTCCTGGCTATCAAGCCTTTCAATCTAAAAGCGAACTGACTCTTGTACAAAGAACAGTCTCTGTTTCTCAAAGTCAAAGTATGGTAAGACTCATTATATTGTCATCTTCAACAGGCAGTGGCAACGGCAGCAGGCACATCCCCGTGTCTGCAAACATTGTACAAACAACAATCTACGATCCATTCATTTACTCATAACAGGAGCATCTACAGAACAAAGGCGGTAAAAAGAAGTCGAATGGAAGAAAAAATAGGACGTCACATACTGTTCTTGCTTACATAAGTATGGTATAAGACTCATTATATTGTCATCAACATGCAGTGGCAACGGCAGCAGGCACATCCTCGTGTCTGCAAACATTGTACAAACAACAATCTACGATCCATTCATGCACTCATAACAGGAGCATCTACAGAACAAATGCGGTAAAAAGAAGTCGAATGGAAGAAAAAATAGGACGTCACATACTGTTCTTGCTTACATAGGTTGAAGATCACTTCCGGCCCAGGGCTTGAGAGCCATGGCTTACTAAGAATCATCAAATAAAAGTAAGATTTAATATGCAAAAGAATCTAATAGGGAGGGAGACGACTCCTAGCTAACTTCCTTGCAAGGTAAAAAGGAAGGCTTCTCAGAGTTGTGGTTGCTCTTGGCAGAGGCTACATAGTACTGCGAGCTCTTCTTACTGTGGAATGTGACCTGCTTGGCTTTAAGCTGCATGTTCTTTACATCAACCTTGTTACCACAGATGGCAATGGAGATGTCCTCACAACGAAATAAAAACAATGCCTCTTCAATGATTCCAACAAAATAAAGAATCAGTACACTTCTACTTTGACATAATAAAAACAATTCCAAACTCGCGTAAGAGTTTGGCACCAAAATGGCTCTTCAACGAAATTTTAAATATGCGTATTTATTTTACAGTATAGTGAATATGACAAAGAACACATGAGTAACTAAGGAAAAATATTAATCATTTATGATCTACTTAGCATTCTTGTCTAATTATCCATTTGTAACTAAGAAGAAGATTATTTTGCATACCAAAGAAGCACACAATTAACATATTTTCCAAAATCTGAACTCATAAATATGCCGTTTGTTTAGCCAGATATAAAATGTCTGCTTGTTCATTTAGGTGAAAGAGATTCAATATAATTTATGTAGTTTTGCACATAAATATTTACGACGCCTATGCATCAGACTGTTCCCACTAAGAACAGAAGCTACCTTTTACTGTATCATTAGGCAAGGCAGGTAGCTGATCTGTAGCTGAACCAATATCTTCAGACCCAACCAGAAGATGCAACTCCTGAAACAAGGCTCT
Organism: Lolium rigidum; assembly: GCF_022539505.1. Taxonomy (NCBI): domain Eukaryota; kingdom Viridiplantae; phylum Streptophyta; class Magnoliopsida; order Poales; family Poaceae; genus Lolium; species Lolium rigidum. The sequence goes on along the minus strand of NC_061512.1, from coordinate 189,791,124 downwards.
TTCAAATAGGGCATTCTTGAATTAACTTCGTGATTTTATAATGCAAAGAAAACCAGGAAAGAATTACTTCTCAAACAACTATAGCATAGAAATAACATTTCAGCCAAAATCTAATATTCATCTAAATCTGATCTCTTATTAAGTTGGTAGAAACTGCCCTGCTTGTGCACGACCCCGTAAAATTTACACCGATGTGCACTTTGTATAACGATAATAAAAATTAGGTGGGAAGATGACAACGTGTTTTTAGGTATTACAAAACAAATGCGGCACGATAAAGCACACCAAATCACGAACTGAGTAGCTAACTCTTATATACAATCATGAAAATTTTAAGAAAGAAGCAGGAGACGAAAAGAATTCCATTTCTATGGTAAAAAGAAGAAAATAAAAGGTAAACCTTTGGACAGACGCTATTTTACAATTATGCTTGTGAGTGTTTATCCACAAGCAGTGTCACAAGATGCTGCCTACCGACCACAAATGCGGGGACCCAATACACCAAGAGTCCAAGGCTTGCTCGTGGCCTGTTCATCGAATTTCACTCGCGTGAGACCACGTGGTAAAGATACGGGCACATGAGACTAAAATCAACAGCTTGCATATATGTAATATGCAGTACTCTCATTCCAACACAGCCATGAGAGTCGTCAGTGATGAGAAACAATCAACCATGATAACGTGGGTAGCAAAAGGTTCTTTGTTTCCTCTCTTGGAATAAATCTGGCACACATCTGAACATAACTGTTTATTTCCAGAGAGTACGGAAAAAGAGGGGGGGGCACTACTAAAATCATATCTACTGCATCTAATAGCTAGGTTCAATTATGTAAGTTATTTGGTTCATGATAAGTCCAGATAAAACACCAAACTCAGTTTGAGCTTGTGTTAAGAAAAACGAAGAAAAAATGAATAGGAAACACATATCTTTGTACTCGACTATATATTAAAACGAAAAAGAAAGAAAAGGCAAAGGTTCGAATATTTGCAAAGTCATGCCTTTTGGTTCTCCCAACACCATCTGAATTGTAGTAGCATTACTTGTTAATCTGGAAATAAGTTTTCAGATGCCATCAACTCCGTCAGCAATGTGCTTTTCTTGTGCTTGGAATCAAGCCAGACATATGCAGTGATTTAATACACCCTCCAAAACAACAAACATGGCACTGTTATTTAACACATAAAAGTTTTAACCGAAATAACTCAAAATATGTCTAATGTTATCTTTGTTATCCGAATCATGTGCAACAATTAGTGGCTCAGACTCTGTTCCCATACAGACCACGTGAGATAACACCGAGCGGTGTACTGGATCGAATCTACGATGGCAAGTGCAGGTACCGCAAGTCCGCAACCATCCATCCGGTCAATGGTCACGCCAACCTGCAGATTAGGCCATATCCCTCCACAATAGATTTGTGTGATATGTCCAACTACAACCCTGGATCTCTCTCTCAACCTCATGTTAGTTTAGTATATGAATTTATTGGTAATTTTCTATTACTTCCTATGACTGTTTTGTAGAAATGGGGGATATTCCTGTTCAATTTCAGGTATGCCATTCGCTTGACAATATCATTCGACTCTGAATACCATGGGTTGATCTAATACATGAGACTGATACAATTGAATGACTGCTATTTGTTGTTCTTGGACTGTAGGGTTCTACCATTTCACACATAATCATATACTTACTTAAATCTACGGAAATATGAAGTGACTCTTATGAACAAACTTGCATTCTATCTACAATTCAGGATTACCGTGGTGCTGTTTCCCTAGAGGGCGTGCTTGCTAAAAAAAATATTTGATTGAAACTGGGGCATGCTTACTGTTGGATGAACATATAGCCAGACATGGAAACATCCATACCTTTAGGTATGTGATACTATACCTCATTATAAAAATATGCACTTCCTTATTTTTAAGGGTTACTTTTTATTCCTTTAGTTTGTTGATATATTGCAAATTACAGAGATGTCTCAAGGTATTACTTGTTTGGCACTTGAATGTGAAGCCTAACTACACCTTGATTTTTCATTTGTGTCCTATTGCATTGAGAATACGAGTACTCTGAATTCTGTCCCCGGGATGTTTCAAGGTTGAAGACAAATAAGGGCACCAATGTGTTTTTGGTTTGAACATAGATGCTATCATTTCATCGTATGTCTATACTGCAAGAGAAACACTGATGTTCAGTTTGCAAACTTACATGGGCAAACAATCTTCTCCAAGGTTAAGCACTTGAATAGTATCTCTTCAAACCTACAGCTTGACAAATGTAAGATTCTAATTAAATACTGCTTTTTTAGCTTAATTCTAATTAAATAATGCTGACCAAATGTTTTATCCAAGTACTGAGTTTTATCTGTAGTTAAAACTTAAAATACCACTACTTGATTACACAGGTGATAACGACAATTCTAGCATCGATGAGAGAATCCGGCATGGCCGGTTCTTACTGTCTTCATGTTTAATATTGTTCTATGCAGGCTTGCAGACTGTTGAATAAGATTTAGTAAATGTTTACAGGTTTTCCAACTCAGGAACCATCTCATTTTGTATACCTTTGGTTATTCTTCCGCTCAAAATGGTTCAAGGTGACACTAATTTCTATCCACACGCATTTATACTGCAAGGTTCTCATAGCATGAAATTTCAAAGTCTGCCGCTCTAATGCATCCACAATACAGTTAAGTTATAATATGTTGAATTATTGTGAAAATAATATCGTCAACCTATGTTCTTCTCTCATGTTGGCTGTGTGTATTAATCATTAAAATATGGAGATACTATAATTATGTATACACAACAACTCCCAATTAATGTCCCACTGCAACGTGCGGGGTATCATCAAGTTCACACAGTAAATTCAGCTCGGAAACACAACTAATCCACCATAGTAAATTCATGCTTGATTCCTCAATATTTATAAAACATACTTTTCGTTTGGGAATTGAACATTCTCAAATGGAATTTTTTATGCACACATTTAGACGGAGAGAAAAGGTATACTCCGGAAAGTAGTGTCCCTGATCTAATTGCTCACCTTGTGAAGTAATCACACGTAGTATAGTTCGAAGCCAAACCAGTGGCTGCATCCGTTGGTAAAGTCAAATATTCGAGGAGGAACTGAACATATAAGTATATGTTGCTCTAATCCATCATCGAAATATTGGAGTGGTACCTAAAATTATAACAAAGTAAAAAGTGTAAATCTCTCTCTGATATTTACCTCCATAAAGAAGATAATTGTGGCACAGCGACAGTAGAAGGAGGGGATTTTGGGTATCACATATAAATATTCATTTTTGCACCATGATAATCTTCAATAAGCACATACGAAGATTATCATCACTAAGCGCAGAACAAACATCCATATGTAAAATACACATGAGTTTCTGAATTAGTGGAAACATGAGGAGTACAATAAATATTCCGTGGGACTGCAATTAACCAAAAAGATTCGCACATAGCCTGATATTTTATCTAATTAATCAAATAACCAAGAAAGGCTCAGGAATGGAGAGGCGTACACATCATTTCAGAGAGACGCAGCCACCGGCACCTGTGTGGAGAATCATCGTCACTGGTACAACGACTGATGCTGAAGTCTGGAGTATTGACCCTATCTACTGCAGCTACAACCCTCACAATAGACCCTCCACAGCATCTGCACACGGGGCGACCTGCGAAAGGCACAGATAGGCAGATGAACCCAATGTACACAAACCCATCACAAGAAATGTTTCTTTTGCCTAGCTGTAGTGTTTTGGCATTCTCTGAACTGCAACAACGGATGTGCTTTCCCTGGACCAGGAATCATACAAAAGCCCCACCTTGCTCTTTCTATGAACCACTGTTCTTCCTCTGACACAAAATCAAATATGTAGGTATAAAAGGAGGAGAGCAAATGTGGAGATGTACCTTGTTGCCTTGGTGGTGCTTGGTGGGGAGGGAGACATGATGGCCCTATATATAGATAAAAGTCAAACTTATTCTTCACAATGGTCCTCGGCATAGATAAAAGTCAATGCTAGGGAGGCAAGGATTTAAGAATCAATCGTCAGTGCCGTGTAGTATACCAGTTCATATACAATAGCTAAGAAGAGACCATATGCTTCAACAAGTTACCTAGGATAGTACGTTCCCACATGTTCTAGGTGTTTAAGGACTTGCTTTTGATCAGCACAACAGACACAGCTAGTGCCATCACAACACAACTAATCACCACAGAACGAAACCAGGACCAGTTGCATATAGAGAAGGCAAAGATTAAATAAGCTTTAGGTGCTTGCAGGTTAGATATAAGATGTTATATCGCAAGGAAAACTTAGTAATTTGTAGGTGTAAATAAGAAGTATAAAAAACTATCAACTCTTTTACAGGTTCATCTCTAATCAGAGGCTCCATTCGTCATGTGAAAGAGAACTATCAACTCTTTTACAGGTTCATCAGTAAGCAGAGGCTCCATTCGTCATGTGAAAGCAGCAGGCATGCAGCTGTTACTCAGCAACTCAGTGAAAATCTCCTCTACTCAAACCAAAAAACACACCATGTGTAGGCATATATATATATGGATCTGCACGAACATACAAGATTTGGGGGATTAAAAGAGAGGGGGGGAGGAGGAGGAGACAAATCATGAGGAAGGGAAGATCTTGGGCACCTGTGTTCCAAGTGAGCCTGGCCGTGGCAGTCCCCTGCCGTTGCTTGCCTCCATGGTAGGCTGACAGGCGGGTTTGGAAGCGATGACGACCCATTTTATTGCTGCTTGCCAGCGTCTATCGCCGGCGACCTCGATGCCATTTGTGCCGCCTCGGTAGCCGGCGGCCTCGGTGAGTCCTCACGCTACTGGGCCCTGGCCCCGGCACCTCTTCCTCCTCCTCTCCTGATTCTTTGGCGTGGAAACCCCTGAAGGGAAGCCCCATGACGAACCCTAGACGCGAGTGTGGAGCAGGGTGGAGGATGGTGATGATCTAGCCACCTCGTGTGGGCGCGGCGCGGCGCCGAACTGCTGCTTCCGCCAGGCATCCTCCGAGAGAGAGGGAAGGCACAACACGGCGCCATCTTGGTGGAGAGAGCCGGAGAGAGCCGGCGGCGGCTCGAGAGAGAGGAGAGGATGGATAGCCGGATAGGTGAGATGCGAGAGGGGGCCGGGTGGGGCGATGCGATAGGGGATCTGTGAGGGGAGGCGGCGGCGGGGGCGGCATGGCTGGGGGGCGCGAGGCGGAGGCGGAGGGGAGAAGAACGAGCGAAGGGATTGGCCAGGGTTGCGTGCTCTCTCCCCTATTTGCGCCGGGCCGGGATGGGCTTTTAGTGACCCATGGATAAAAAGTGGGTTTGTGGGAGGGCCTCAGCGCCCTGGACGAACGGCCGGCCAAGATCGCGCCACGTCACCTCGATCGAACGGCCAAAAATCCAAACGCCTGTGAGAGCCCCATGGGGGTGCAGCAATCATACCGTGGGATGGAATTCATGTACTATTGTCCCACTTTAGTTGATTAATTTTGACAGTTGCCTCTATTTTCTATAGCAAGTAAAACATTGGTCGTATATTCCTTATTATACAATTGTAATGATTAACTTGAAATAAACTTGCTTGTGCTAAATCTAGTTGTATTTATAACCAAAGTTCCTTCCTGAATTATTTTCAGTAATTATAGACATTTTGCAATATGTACATATTTGGGTTAAACATCTGTAAAGAATACAACGTACCAAATATCTTAATTAGTGTTGTCTAGTATACGACTAGGTAACCAATTACTGAAAACTCTAGAGAATAAATTAAAGAATTATCATGATTCTAGGTAACCATTATTGAAAAAATAGTGATGTCTAGTATATGACTAGCTAAACATTACTGAAAAATTCTAGGAAACCATTAGTGATGTCTAGTATATGACTAGGTAACCATTACCGAGCATTTTTTAGGCCTAATTTTTGGATGGGCCTTTTTGCCTACCGGTAAATGATTTCAATCAATATGCATTCACGAAGGCAAAGCATGCATTTCAAGCATTTTTTTGTGTGAGTGCCACATGTCCTCCTTCCCTATTTAGGCATTCATGTCGTCATTCAGCTCAAACATTTTCACAATCATGTCGATGACGGTCCAATCCCATTTGCTTCCGTTATCACACTACAACAATCTCTATTACTATCATCCTTCATGCTACCCATCGATTTGTCGCTACAGCCTTTCCACTCGCTTCACTCTAACAATATTCCCATAATATTCTTCGTAGTAAAATTTTGAATTCTCTATCTTTGATGTTAGTTAGCCATGATGTTTATTGGACCTGATTTCACAAACCATTTTGTTTCTCGTTAAAAGACTATACATGTATCCATTAATGAGGGCACGCATGACCCCATCGAGTCGGTTACATGAGAGCACCAAACACCTCCTCATTTTTGTTCTTTATTGTATTTGTATTTATAGATCACAAACATCACCGCGGTCATTTAGTGTTGATCTAGCATCTTCCACCTCCATGACCTCACTCATCGATTGTTAACTACCAGTACTAATTTCTCTCTATGCTACCAATTGGTTTGTCGTTACAACCTTTCCACCAGCTCCCCTCGCACCATGTCTTATAACACCCTTGGCCGCCGATCTCTCCAACGTTTTCCAACCGCAAGTCGTCTTGTCCACAAACATCCTGCATCGTCACTACCGAAGGGCTACACATAGTCATTTGACCATCGATCAAGTATTTAATTTTGACCAGTCGAATGAGGAATGCCCTCGAAGGCGGGAGGGGGTAGATCTTTGAGATGCCACTAGACAATCAAGAGATATGTGTAGGAGGAAGCCGCAAGGAGTAAGGGGAAGGGTGATGATCATCACCTCGTCATCATGTTCTCCCTTTCACCCATTCCGATGGCTAGTTACTTGTGTCATTAATACCCCATCAACTAAAATATCTTATCATTTTATCCTATAATTTTTTTATGGTAAGAATCCTCTAGCTGCGATTCTTATTTTTGTGGTCAACATGCTTCTCAAGAAATTGGCGTTCACAATTTTTTCGGTAGATGAACCTAATGATTATCTTACGCAACATAAGTTCAACTTCCGGGCTCAAAGAAATTAATATTCATTTGTAGATACCTAGCCAAACCCATCACTATGCTGACCCAATACCTAGCCAAACCGATACTACTCCGCGCAGAGTAACGAGCCAACTCCCCACATCGCTCCTCTGTCGTCTCCTCCAGGCGACGGGGGAGCGAAACCCTAGATCCCCGCCCCCTGCCCGCATCCTCGTCACCTCCCGAGGCCGCCGCCGGCGAAGCCGTGCGCCGCCAAGGACGGGGGCGGCGAGGATCTATGCCTCTTGGCCCCCCGCATGTCTGCTTTGGAGGGAGGCCTCCATGCCGGTCACGGAGGTCGCCGCCGCCCGCGCCGGGCTCCTGCGCGTGGCCCGCCGCCGTCCTGCTCGTCGCTGCTTCCCCGCCTCCCCCTCGTCGCGCCTGTGCGTCCTCGCAATGGTGCCTCTGCGCGCCGGCCCTGGCGGCGGGCTTGCGGGCCGGACCCGGCCTTCGCTGCTCTCTGCAGCTCGCCGTCCGGTCTGCAGCTCTCCCGTTCGGCCTTGGCGCAGCCCTGGCGGCGGGATGCTGGCCGGCTTCGGCCTTCGCTGCTCTGCAGCTCGTCGTCCGACCATGGCGCGGCCCGTGCAGCTTGGGGTGGGCACGGTTTCCGCCAGGCTTGGCGCTGCTCGACTGCCCGGTGGCTGCCTAGTGCGCCGTTGGCGCTTGCGCGCGGGGGCTCTGTTGGGTGGGCTCTTGCGGGCTCAGATGGGCTCCTGCGGGATCTGTTGGGCGCCTCCCAGCTCCGTTTTCTGTTTGGTGGACGGCAACGTGGTACCCTGCTCGGCGGGCCACCTCTTCTGCTAGGGCCTATGATGGACCTGACGACAGCGTTGACACTCCAGGCGAAAGCTTCACACCATTGGTGCCCATGTTGGCGGTGCCCTTGGGTACCGTTTTCCCTGTTGAGGTCTTCATCGGGGAGCTTGGTCTCCTGCTGTTGCGAGTTTCTTGCGTTCTCCGGGTGAAAACCTCTGCTCCTTGGAGCGGGCGACGGCGACACACTGTGCCGTTACCTTCTTGAAGGCACCTCTTTTGGAGTCTGTGTTCCTCGTGGTGTTGTAGATGTGTGGTAGTTGCGCTTGGTTGCCTTGTCGTCGAGGGTGGTGGATGCTGGGGCGGCGGCCCCGGACGGCTGACGTGCGCCGAGGCGGCGGCCTCAGATGGTCTTGCAGCGATGACTCCATGGGGTGTGGTCATGGTCTAGCAAGGCATGGTGGCGTGTTCGTGCTACGTGTGTAGCGAGCTCGTCGGCCCGGCCTATGCGATGGGGTGGTCGGTGTGGCTGGCAAGTCGGGGCAGCGGCCCCGGATATTTTGGCGTGGCGTTCGTGGTCTACGGGTGGTCGCCTTGGTAGTTTGGGCTACATGATGTCCATGCTGTGCGGCGTTGCGGCTCGCCTCCGAGTAGGGGACATCGGAGCAGCGGCTCCGTGTTTGGTGGTGTGTGTTTGGTCTTCGACGATCTGGTTTCGTGTGGGCGATGAGGCCCCGACTGTTGTGCGGTTTTTTCGGCCGGTTTCCCTTATAAACTCGGCCACTATGTATGGTTTTTGGGCCCGGTTTCCCTGATTAACTGAGCTAAATCTTCTTCTATTAATATATCGAGCAGCTCACCTGCCGAATTCTCAAAAAAATACCTACCCAAACCCATCACCAAGGCCACTATTACAATATGAGCTTAACATTCCATTTACATCGCCTAGTTTCTTTTTTTTTGGGTCACGTGTGTGCATCGATCCGCGAGTATCTGGATCGGATGGTGCGGACCTGAGCATGAGAATCAGGGGGTGCGTTTTGGCCATATGTTCTTCCAGCAGCCACCCGAGCATCATATCGGTAATGGCTTTCGAAATTATAGAACTACCTTCACTCTTCCATTAGCCCATTTCATATCATCATAGCACAGTGACGCAGAGACCGTCCCGGAGCCGTCAAGGCAGAGCGCGTATTCTGGAAGGACAAGCAGACGTACATGAGAGAGAGGAGGGCAGGAAAGTGGCAGAGGAGCGCCAAATATGAAGCAGAGTACGCCAAAGGAGAGGCGTCGACATGGGGGGAGGATGATGAACGGTGGTTGTGGAACCTCTCAAGTACCGCTTCAGAGGACACCCCCAGCGAGGACGAAGATTTCGACTTCTGATTAGTATGTGTGTGTGTCGAGTCCGTGTGTCTAGCGGGTCATGCGTCGACCCAGTGTTAAGTGATTTGTTCGCGTGTGGGTGTAGTTCTGTAAATGTTTTGGTTTGTGTGTGGGTCTAGTTCTTTAAGTGTTTTGGTTCCTGTGTGGGTGTAGTTCTTTAAGTATTTTGGTTCCTGTGTGTGGGTGTAGTTCTTTAAGTGTTTCGGTTCGTGTGTGGGTCTAGTTCTTTAAGCGCTTTGGTATGTGTGTGGATCTAGTTATTTAAGTGTTTTGTATCGTGTCTGGGTCTTAAGTTCTTAAATGTATCACTTTTGTGCATGTCATGTGGACACACATAAGTTTTGGGGCCATTCCCTAAGTCCGAGGCTCGATTTCTGACGAAACCCTAGTTCCGTTGACCGCGCGATCTACCCCTTTGACTGCATCCCATCGGGGGTCCCCCGGTGGGCATATGCCTCCATTTGAGCTTGGTTAGGTCATAGGTACATGTGGTAACAAGGATCATCCCATATGATCTCAAGTTTCTCTCCGGTTCACCTCCGAGGGAGTTCCCCCCTACACATCCAGAATCTGCCTAAGTGTAGAACCCCATGTCCGAGAAGCCAGACACACCTGGGGGTAGCATTGGATACAAAACGTTCTCAAATCACTTTTGTGCATGCCATGTAGACATACACAAGTTTTGGGGCTATTCCCTAGATCCGATGCTCGATTTCAGACGATACCCTAGTTTTGTTGACCGCGCGGTCTACCCCTTTAACTGCATCCTATCGGGGGTCCCCCGGTGGGCATATGCCTCCATTTGAGTTTGGTTAGGTCATAGGTACAAGTGGTAACAAGGATCGTCCCATATGATCTCAAGGTTCTCTCCGGTTCACCTCCGAGGGAGTTCCCCCTATACATCCAGAATCTGCCTAAGTGTAGGAACCCCATGTCCGAGAAGCCGGACACACCTGGGGGTAGCCTAGGATATAAAACATCTCAAATCACTCTCTGATCCTCGATTTCTGAGAAAACCCTAGACCGGGATCCCGGCAGGGGATCTATACCGCCCTTATACATATATATAGGTTTCCCGCAAAGGGGTTCGCCAAAATAGCAGTGAGAAAGAAATAAACAAAAAAAAAATTGGGATTAACAATTATATGGGTAATAATTATCTTTGTAGTAAAAAAATGTAAAAATAAAAAATGTGCATAATTAGCTGTGCCGACGGCAGTGGTTGTGTCGTGGGCCACCGTCGGCACAGCAGAAGGGGAACCCAGCAGTCAGTCCCTGTGCCGACGGCCGCTGTTGCGCCGTGGGCTACCGTCGGCACAGTGTAGACGGCGTCGTGACAGTCTAACGGCTGGGCCCGCCTGTCAGTGCGTGTGCCGACGGTCGGAGTTGCGCCGACGGTGACCTTCGGGCGCCACCGTCCTGTGCCGATGGTCCGTTTTGCGCCGACGGTGACCATCGGTGTAGCCAGCTGTGTGCCGACGGTCAGCTCCGTCGCCGGTCGACGAGGGCTTCTGTGCCGACGGCCGCACATAGGTTGGCCGTCGGCACATAGGTTGGCCGTCGGCCCATGCCGTCTCTCCCGTAGTGTCATCTTCTAACATTGGTCGCTACATGTCGTGACCAAGTTGCGTGTATTTATCGTCAAATAAACTAAAGCTAGGCCTCCAAGACGCTGCAGCCCCCACGCCATTGTTGCCACCATCCAAAACGTGGCCATGGCCGTTGTACACTTGTACCGTCATCTATACCTCATTATCTCTCTACCTCCGCTTGCATCATTGCTGATGGATCACGGTTTGTATCTTGAGAAACTAATGTGCTCCACCTGCCCTTGCCACCACCTCACCGCTGATGAATGCCAATTTTGTATATATCTTGAGAAGCAATAGAGCTTTCAAAACGCTGCATCCCTATGCCATTGCCACCATTCAGAACGTGGCCATGCTTAGTCTTGGCCGTTGTACACTTGTACCAACGCATATATCTCTCTACCTCCACTTGCATTAGTTGCATCACTGCTGATGATACGGTTTTTGTATCTTGAGAAACTAATGTTCTTCACCTGCCAACGCATCACCACCGTTGATGAATGCAGCTTTTGTATGTATCTTGAGAAACTAATGTGCTCCACTTGTTCTCGCATCATATAACGCCGCTGATGAATGCGGATTTTGTATATATGTTGAGAAATTAATGTGTTTTTTATATATATCTTCAGAAACTAATGTGTTGTAGCTAGACGATGCCAACCGTATTGATATATCAGATAAGTAATGGCGTGTCGTAACTGATGGGTGCGATCATGGCATGGCTTGGGACGTTGTGTTGACGCTTGATCTAGCGGTGCATCTGGACGCAGTGACCTGTACAGCCAGGACGCATTCGAGGCAGTGCGTCGTCACAGTCCGTCTCCAAACAAGCTCGGTGTCTTCTTTTGCTTAATGTTATACTAGGGAGCATTGGGTCTTTGAAAAATATTTTCCTCCCCCCGCTCACCAGCTACGTGGTTACTTATTACTACAACCCAAATGAGTTCAAGTGGGATGTCGTCAGTGTTGATCGGAGCCAAAATATAGGCTGGTCATAGTGGAAAGTAATTTAGACTAGTAACATATGTCATGTTACTACTCTAGGTTACTACCTTCATAGTGGGTAGTAATTTATATGTGGTATCATGTATTGTATTATTTATTATATTATAGACTCGTCTTGCCTTAAGATGTGTGATGTAACATAGCTAGTCCCTCCATACTGAATTAATGGGCAATTACGCATTTTGAGAAATAAATTTGACTACTAATTTAGTCAATAAAATATAAGATATACATCATAAAAATTATATTATTAGAAACATTTTTTGAATATGAATCCAATGATATAATTTTTATGGCATATATCTCATATTTTGTTAACTAAATTTGTACTCAAACTTATTTCTCGAAATGCGTAATTACTCATTAATCCGGTATGGAGGGAGTAGTTACCACCTCAATCTCTTTCTTCATTTATTACTTATTAGCATATCATGTCACCAAAATGCCTTGATATGTGTGATGTTACTAGCTATGTTACTCCCAATATGAGAGCAAGAACAATAGTGTAGCCGGCAGCCGGCTATAACAATTTGCCACATCATCTATAATAAACTTATAACTAGCATGTACAATAGTAAGCTAGTAGTATAAAAGTGTAGTACTTTTACGATACATGGCACACATTTTAGTCTCGCATAGTGCCCAGGAGCACGTGCTAGAGCTGGCTATTAGATAAGACTGCTCAGACTACTCATAGTGGGAGTAACTTCACTAGTAACTAAGTGTCCAACTCAGCAAATTTGCTTATGTGGCAGTGAGTTAATGAGGAGAGAGGAGGATGGAGTAACATAGCTAGTTACTGTAACATCACACTTCTCAAGATACAATGAGTCTATAAGCTAATTAATGAAGACATATACTACTATGATACTACTTTGATGTTACTAACCACTATGAAGGTAGTAACATAGAGTAGTAACATGTGCATGTTACTACTCTATGTTACTTTCCACTATGACTAGTTTCATAGTGGGAGTAACTTAGGTAGTAACATCACATATTTCAAGGTGTTTTGCTGACATGGCATAGCAATAAATAAAGAAAGAGAGGGAGGTGGTAACTAGCTATGTTACCATAACATCACACACCCCAAGATAAAATGAGTCTACAAACTAATAAATGAGACTTTGCATGATACCATCTCTAAGTTACTTTCCACTATGAAGGTAGTAACATGAACTAGTAACTTATGCATGACACCACCTTATGTTACTCCCCACTATGAGCAGCCTAAGAGCTCGCTTATCTTCTCTCTCAGACCATCTCCAGCCGCGTCCCCCAAAGCGTCCCCCAAAGGGATTTGGGGCGCGCCGGACCAAAAATGCGTTCCAGCCGCGTCCCCCAAAGCCCATTTTTGTCCGGCGCGCCCCCATACGGTGTCCGGCGCCCCGAGCCCGTCCCCGTCCCACAGGGGACGCTCCGGGCACGCCGGACACAACGAAAAGCGAGGCGAACCGACGCGGGCCCGACGCGTCAGCGGCTCGGAAGCTCAGCCGCCGCCTACGTAGCGATGGTGCAGTTGTCGGGAAGCGGAACCGTCGCATTGGCAACCGCATCGACGACGCGGCAACCGCCGGAATGGAGTCGGGAATCCTCGGAAGAGCAACCACTGGTCTTTTTGACTTCTGCGCCGCCGTTCATCCGCGCTCAATAAGACCCGTACGTCGGCGCTTTTGGATCTTCACCGGCCACATCCGACACCTCCAGCGACGATGAGCTACATCTCCGAGCTCCCGTCCGACACCTCCAGCGAGGGAAAGCCTGCTGGATGGCACCATTGGTGGGAGAAAGCTCCGACGCCCAGCAGCGACGATGATTCCCTCCCGCCACTTGATAGCGCGGAGGAATGGCTGGGCATGGAGGAGGACGCGGAGGAAGAAGGGTCAGAGGAGGCGGCGGTGGCCCGTGCGAAGGCGGAGGCGGACGCGAAGGACAATACCGCCAAGGCCAAGGCGCAGCCGGCGAGCACCGGCGACAACGAGGAGGACTCCGACGCGTCGGCTGACACCGCCTCTTCGGAAGAGGTGACGAGCAGGAAGCGCCACCGTGACGACGACGACGAGGCGGGGCCATCATCGAAGAAGAGGTAGTAGTTTAAAATAATTTGTATGTAATTTAATTATGTTTTTTCGAAGTTTTATATGTATTTTGTTTATGTTGAACCGATTTGAATATTAGTAAAGAGTTTTATTCTATCTATTTAAATTATTTTTAATGTTTGGGAGCGGCGTTTGGGGGACGCGACTGGGGAGCGACGTCGCCCAAAGGCGGCACGAACAAAACACGTCCCCCAAACGCTCAATCCGGCGCGGTTTGGGGGACGCTTTGGGGGACGCGGCTGGAGATGCTCTCATGATCCCTCTCCTCCAACTAAGCAAACTTATAATATTTTATCTCTTATAGCCAGCTGACGGTACCTTATTGTACTTGCTCTGAGCAGTCTTACTCGCACACAGCCTCGATCGGTGTGGCATGGAGTGGCCTTTCTAGAAGACAGATACAATCACGTTACTTATAGTTGGGAGTAACTAAGGTAGTAACATAGAGCTACATGCATTGCCAACTAGGCAAATTGATGACATGACATGATATTAAATGAAGAAAGAGATGGTTGTGGTAAATAGCTATGTACCATAACATCACACTTTTCAAGATTGAATGAGTCTACAAGCTAATTAATACACTCATGCATGATACTACATCTAAGTTACTCCTACTATGCATTATGAAGGTAGTAACATAGAGTAGTGTCATATGCATAACACTACTATATGTTACTCCCCACTATGACTAGTCTTATGGTGTAGATTTGGAAATTCAATTTGCCCAACTATTTCTCTGTCAAAAAATTATATTTTTAAATGTAGAAAAATTTTGACAAAAAAATTTACATGTACATCTCCGTAATATATGTGCGTTCGACAAGATTCCAAGAAATCAATATTTTATGTGGTCTATGTAAAAAAAATTATCTTATGAAAAACCTTGTTTTCAACATTGAATTCTGTCTTTTTTACACACCCCACACGACAAGTCGATTTTTCATGAAACGACTTTATGAGCGCGTAGAAGGTGAAGATATACGTGCGATTTTTTTGTTTTAATTTTTTAAATTTTAAAATATGTGTAACATGCATTTCAAAATAAAGAAAGCATATGCTCCCATGTGCCAAAACACCATCCTAAGTGATATTTTGCTTTTGTTTGCGCAACATTTAAGGATATCTACATGGCTATAGACTAGTCAGTTAAAATTCAGAGTACATGCACTGTATTTCTTTTTGACATGAAACAGTCTTATTCCATTAAGATAAGGCATGATCGTCGGTCACCAAACAAGTTACAGAAGTAGGAATAACATATGGTCACCGTGGGCCACACCTAGGCCAAAAGCTGCTAACTCATGAGCGGACTTGTTACAACCCCTCGGGGTATACATCACACATGTTTCTATAAAACGCGTACGAAGACGATACTTCATATCACAGAGGAGAACCCCATCGTCCCCAGATCATACTCCGAGGAGGACATCACACTCTTCAGGTCTAAACAATCTGTTTTAAAAACAACCTTGCAACCTCACCATCAGCAACATCAATGGCATTGGAGAGGGCCACAACTTCAGCGTGAAAGGCATCTATAACATTGATCCATGAATAGAAAAACAATTGTCAGCATCGTTAACGCCCCATTGATGCCCACAAGTACGAGAGATCCACTACAGGAATGGCCGGAGACGCCGACGGCCAGAGTGTACGCCGACGGCCAAATGTCGGAGCCGTCGGCGTACGGCCTCGCCGGGGCAGCTCGGAGCGCCGACCGTCGGCGTACGCATGCCGTCGGCATAGAGGAGGCTACGCCGAGGGCTACTGTCGGCGTATACCTGGCCCTCGACGTAGAACCAGCATCGCCTGCCCTCGCACCCGCGCCGTCACCGCCCGCTCACGGCGTCAGATAGACGCCGAGGGCTACCCTCGGCATAGGGCATGGCCCCCCTATGCCGACGGCCACCCTGGGCATATAGGTTTTTTTTTCTTTTTTTCTTTTTTTCTCTCTCATATTAATTTATATTATGTTTCTATTATTTATTTACTAGTATGAATTATGTAAAAAATGTTCTATTTTTTAAGAATTCGTAGATGGCATATGTAGGTTCCACGGGTGACGCTAAACCTCAACCCTAACCCTAACCGAGGCCAACTTGTTATTTTGCGAACATTTTGATAACCCTAACTCCAACCCTAACCCTAACCGAGGCTGACTTTCTATTTTGCGAACATTTTGGTAACCCTAAACCTCACCCGGATCCTAACCCTAACCCTAACTCTAGAGGTAGATCTGCGGGGTCCCCGCCCTAGGGTTTTCCAAGATACAGACCATCGGAGCGTCAGAATCGCATACATGGGCTAGCACTTGGTGTGTCCGGCTTCTCGGACAGGGGGTTCCTACACTTAGGGCAGATTCTGGATGTACAGGGGGTAACTCCTGACGTGGGCATTACCCTTCGGGTAACCGACATTGCCCTATCCCGTGTTGTCTAGTTGGAGGCCCACGAAGGCACTTGGAGGCAGGACGGGCCACTTGGATGGCGCACCAGAAGATTCCTTGACGGGCAAGACAACGAGGCGGCCTAACAAGGAAAGATTAGATCTAAAACTACTGTAAACCTAGTCGTATTCGGTTAGACCTCTTGAGACCTGGCCTCCTATATAAAGGACAGGAGAGGGGCTGCCGAGGGACGATCAATCTTAGTAATCTAAGCCACCAAAAGTCTAGAGCTAGGTCAACATAGCACTTAGCCTCTCGACGAGATCTCAGCCGAACTATTCGGCACCCCATTGTAATCCAATATCTTCATAATCAAGAACAGACAGGCAGGACGTAAGGGTTTTGCCTCATCGAGGGCCCCGAACCTGGGTAAATCGCTCTCCCCGTCTGTGAATCGATGTCTCGTGTCAGCTTGCAGGATTCCGTCAACCCTAAGCCCCAACTGGAGGGCATTGCCGAGGAGTACCCTCGACAATTGGCGCCGTCTGTGGGAACCCTGTCGGCACAAGAGTGGACATCGGCATAGCCCGTCATGTCATCGGCAACTTCGTCAACACTATCATCACCAAAATTGGGAAGCCCGATTCGCTTCGGCTCCTATGAATTCACCCCGCACAGCGATTCGTCTCGCTCGACCTTCTCCGATCTGCAAGGCAACATGGAGATGACCTTCGGGAGCGTCCACTACAACGTCAACTCAGAAGGAATCCTTCGGCTGCTGGAGTCGCCCATCTCCAGATCAACGAGTCCAAGCGCGTCAATGATACGTCTCCGACGTATCGATAATTTCTTATGTTCTATGCCATATTATTGATGATACCTACATGTTTTATGCACACTTTATGTCATATTCGTGCATTTTCTGGAACTAACCTATTAACAAGATGCCGAAGTGCCAGTTCCTGTTTTCTGCTATTTTTGGTTTCAGAAATCCTAGTAACGAAATATTCTCGGAATTGGACGAAACAAAGACCCAGGGGCCTATTTTTCCACGGAGCTTCCAGAAGACCGAAGAACATACGAAGTGGGGCCACGAGGTGGCGACACCACAAGGCGGCGCGGCCTAGGGGGGCCCGCGCCGCCTATGGTGTGGCCCCCTCGTCGGGCCCCGACTCGCCCTTCCGCCTACTTAAAGCCTCCGTCGCGAAACCCCTGATGCGAAAAACCACGATACGGAAAACCTTACTGAGATGCCGCCGCCGCCGATCCCATCTCGGGGGATTCTGGAGATCTCCTCCGGCACCCTGCCGGAGAGGGGATTCATCTCCCGGAGGACTCTACACCGCCATGGTCGCCTCCGGAGTGATGAGTGAGTAGTTCACCCCTGGACTATGGGTCCATAGCAGTAGCTAGATGGTTGTCTTCTCCTCATTGTGCTTCATTGTTGGATCTTGTGAGCTGCCTAACATGATCAAGATCATCTATCCGTAATACTCTATGTTGTGTTTGTCGGGATCCGATGGATAGAGAATACCATGTTATGTTAATTATCAAGTTATTACATATGTGTTGTTTATGATCTTGCATGCTCTCCGTTACTAGTAGAGGCTCGGCCAAGTTTTTTACTTTTAACTCCAAGAGGGAGTATTTATGCTCGATAGTGGGTTCATGCCCGCATTGACACCTGGGACGAGTGACGAAAGTTCTAAGGTTGTGTTGTCGTTGTTGCCACTAGGGATAAAACATTGGCGCTATGTCCGAGGATGTAGTTGTTGATTACATTACTCACCATACTTAATGCAATTGTCTGTTGCTTTGCAACTTAATGCTGGAAGGGGTTCGGACGATAACTTGAAGGTGGACTTTTTAGGCATAGATGCAGTTGGATGGCGGTCTATGTACTTTGTCGTAATTCCCAATTAAATCTCACTATACTTATCATGTCATGTATGTGCATTGTTATGCCCTCTCTATTTGTCAATTGCCCGACTGTAATTTGTTCACCCAACATGCTTTTATCTTATGGGAGAGACACCTCTAGTGAGCTGTGGACCCCGGTCCATTCTTTAATACTTGAAATACAAATCTGCTGCAATACTTGTTTTACTATTTTCTCTGCAAACAATCATCTTCTACACAATACGGTTAATCCTTTGTTACAGCAAGCCGGTGAGATTGACAACCTCACTGTTTCGTTGGGGCAAAGTACTTTGGTTGTGTTGTGCAGGTTCCACGTTGGCGCCGGAATCTACGGTGTTGCGCCGCACTACATCCCGCCGCCATCAACCTTCAACGTGCTTCTTGGCTCCTCCTGGTTCGATAAACCTTGGTTTCTTTCCGAGGGAAAACTTGCTGCTGTGCGCATCATACCTTCCTCTTGGGGTTGCCCAACGAACGTGTGAAATACACGCCATCAAGCATATTTTCACGGCGCCGTTGCCGGGGAGATCAAGACACGCCGCAAGGGGAGTCTCCACTTCTCAATCTCTTTACTTTGTTTTTGTCTTGCTTTATTTTATTTACTACTTTGTTTGCTGCACTTATATCAAAACACAAAAAAATTAGTTGCTAGCTTTACTTTATTTACTGTCTTGTTTGCTATATCAAAAACACAAAAAATTAGTTTACTTGCATTTACTTTATCTAGTTTACTTTATTTACTACTGCTAAAATGGCCAACCCTGAAAATACTAAGTTGTGTGACTTCACTAGCACAAATAATAATGATTTCCTATGCACACCTATTGCTCCACCTGCTACTACAGCGGAATTCTTTGAAATTAAACCCGCTTTACTTAATCTTGTCATGAGAGAGCAATTTTCACGGTGTTAGTTCCGATGATGCTGCTGCCCATCTCAATAATTTTGTTGAACTATGTGAAATGCAAAAATATAAAGATGTAGATGGTGAAATTATAAAATTAAAATTGTTCCCTTTCTCATTAAGAGGAAGAGCTAAAGATTGGTTGCTATCTCTGCCTAAGAATAGTATTGATTCCTGGACTAAATGCAAGGATGCTTTTATTGGTAGATATTATCCCCCTGCTAAAATTATATCTTTGAGGAGTAGCATAATGAATTTTAGACAATTAGATAATGAACATGTTGCTCAAGCTTGGGAAAGAATGAAATCTCTGGTTAAAAATTGCCCAACCCATGGACTGACTACTTGGATGATCATCCAAACCTTCTATGCGGGACTAAATTTTTCTTCGCGGAATTTATTGGATTCAGCTGCTGGAGGTACCTTTATGTCCATCACTCTTGGTGAAGCTACAAAGCTCCTTGATAATATGATGATTAATTACTACGAATGGCACACGGAAAGAGCTCCACAAGGTAAGAAGGTAAATTCTGTTGAAGAAACCTCTTCCTTGAGTGATAAGATTGATGCTATTATGTCTATGCTTGCGAATGATAGGACTAATGTTGATCCTAATAATGTTCCATTAGCTTCATTGGTTGCCCAAGAAGAACATGTTGATGTAAACTTCATTAAAAATAATAATTTCAACAACAATGCTTATCGGAACAATTCTAGTAATAACTATAGGCCATATCCTTATAATAATGGTAACGGTTATGCTAATTCTTATGGGAATTCTTACAACAATAATAGGAATACACCCCCTGGAATTGAAGCCATGCTTAAAGAATTTATTAGTACACAAACCTGCCTTTAACAAATCTGTTGAAGAAAAGCTCAATAAAATTGATATTCTTGTTTCTAGAGTTGATAGTCTTGCCTCCGATGTTGATCTTTTGAAATAGAAAGTTATGCCTAATAGGGATATTGAAAATAAAATTGTTACTACAGCAAATGCCATCCAAGTTAGAATTAATGAGAATATAAGATTAATGGCTGAACTGCGTGCTAGGTGGGATAGAGATGAAAATGAAAAACTAGCTAAAAAGGAAAATGTAGCTAAAGTTTGGACTATTACCACCACTAGCAAAGCTAATGATTCATATGTTGCTGCACCTCCTACTATCAATGGTGAAATAATTGGTGTTGGCAATGCTTCTACTCCTAGTGCAAAGCGCGCAAAATTACTCGAAACTGCTAAAATTGCTGAAACCGCTTGTGATAAAACTGCTGAAATTTTTTCCAACCTTGGGGATGATAATCCCATTGCTTTAGATTGTAATGATTTAGATTTTGATGATTGCCACATCTCTGAAGTTATAAAGTTCTTGCAAAAACTTGCTAAGAGTCCCAATGCTAGCGCTATAAATTTGGCTTTCACAAAACATATTACAAATGCTCTCATAAAAGCTAGAGAAGAGAAACTTAAACTTGAAACTTCTATTCCTAGAAAGCTAGATGATGGTTGGGAGCCCATCATTAAAATGAGAGTCAAAGATTTTAATTGTAATGCTTTATGTGATCTTGGTGCAAGTATTTCTGTTATGCCTAAAAAAGTCTATGATATGCTTGACTTGCCACCATTGAAAAACTGTTATCTGGATGTTAATCTCGCTGATAATGCTAAAAAGAAACCTTTGGGGAAAGTTGATAATGTTCATATTATGGTTAACAATAACCTTGTCCCCGTTGATTTTGTTGTCTTGGATATTGAATGCAATGCACCTTGCCCCATTATATTGGGAAGACCTTTTCTTCAAACCGTTGGTGCTACTATTGATATGAAGGAAGGTAATATTAAATATCAATTTCCTCTCAAGAAAGGTATGGAACACTTCCCTAGAAAGAGAATGAAGTTACCTTATGATTCTATCATTAGAACAAATTATGATGTTGATGCTTCATCTCTCGATGTTACTTGAGATACACTTTCGCGCCTAGGCTGAAAGGCGTTAAAGAAAAGCGCTTATGGGAGACAACCCATGTTTTTACTCCAGTATTTTTGTTTTATATTTGTGTCTTGGAAGTTGTTTACTACTGTAGCAACCTCTCCTTATCCTAGTTTTGTGTTTTGTTGTGCCAAGTAAAGTCTTTGATAGAAAAGTAAGTACTAGATTTGGATTACTGCGCAGTTCCAGATTTCTTTGCTGTCACGAATCTGGGTTTATCTCCATGTAGGTAGCTCAGAAAATTAAGCCAATTTACGAGCATGATCCTAAGATATGTACGCAACTTTCATTCAATTTGAGCATTTTCGTTTGAGCAAGTCTGGTGGCCTAATAAAATCCATCTTTACGGACTGTTCTGTTTTGACAGATTCTGTCTTTTATTTCGCATTGCCTCTTTTGCTATGTTGGATGAATTTCTTTGATCCACTAATGTCCAGTAGCTTTATGCAATGTCCAGAAGTGTTAAGAATGATTGTGTCACCTCTGAACATGTGAATTTTTATTATGCACTAACCCTCTAATGAGTTGTTTCGAGTTTGGTGTGGAGGAAGTTTTCAAGGATCAAGAGAGGAGTATGATGCAATATGATCAAGGAGAGTGAAAGCTCTAAGCTTGGGGATGCCCCGGTGGTTCACCCCTGCATATTATAAGAAGACTCAAGCGTCTAAACTTGGGGATGCCCAAGGCATCCCCTTCTTCATCGACAACATTATCAGGTTCCTCCCCTGAAACTATATTTTTATTCCGTCACATCTTATGCACTTTGCTTGGAGCGTCGGTTTGTTTTTGTTTTTGTTTTGTTTGAATAAAATGGATCCTTGCATTCACTTTATGGGAGAGAGACACGCTCCGCTGTAGCATATGGACAAATATGTCCTTAGGCTCTACTCATAGTATTCATGGCGAAGTTTCATCTTCGTTAAATTGTTATATGGTTGGAATTAGAAAATGCTACATGTAGTAACTCTAAAATGTCTTGGATAATTTGATACTTGGCAATTGTTGTGCTCATGTTTAAGCTCTTGCATCATATACTTTGCACCCATTAATGAAGAAATACTTAGAGCTTGCTAATTTGGTTTGCATATTTGGTTTCTCTAGAGTCTAGATAACATCTAGTATTGAGTTTTGAACAACAAGGAAGACGGTATGGAGTCTTATAATGTTTACCATATGTCTTTTATGTGAGTTTTGTTGTACCGTTCATCCTTGTGTTTGTTTCAAATAACCTTGCTAGCCTAAACCTTGTATCGAGAGGGAATACTTCTCATGCATCCAAAATACTTGAGCCAACCACTATGCCATTTGTGTCCACCATACCTACCTACTACATGGTATTTATCCGCCATTCCAAAGTAAATTGCTTGAGTGCTACCTTTAAAATTCCATCATTCACCTTTGCAATATATAGATCATGGGACAAATAGCTTAAAAACTATTGTGGTATTGAATATGTACTTATGCACTTTATCTCTTATTAAGTTGCTTGTTGTGCGATAACCATGCTTACGGGGACGCCATCAACTATTCTTTGTTGGATATCATGTGAGTTGCTATGCATGTCCGTCTTGTACGAAGCAAGAGAGATCTACCACCTTCATGGTTGGAGCATGCATATTGTTAGAGAAGAACTTTGGGCCGCTAACTAAAGCCATGATTCATGGTGGAAGTTTCGGTTTGGACATATATCCTCAATCTCATATGAGAATAATAATTGTTGCCACATGCTTATGCATTAAAGAGGAGTCCATTATCCGTTGTCCATGTTGTCCCGGTATGGATGTCTAAGTTGAGAATAATCAAAAGCGAGAAATCCAAAATGCGAGCTTTCTCCTTAGACCTTTGTACAGGCGGCATGGAGGTACCCCATTGTGACACTTGGTCAAAACATGTGCATTGCAAAGATCCGGTAGTCCAAGTTAATTAGGACAAGGTGCGGGCACTATTAGTATACTATGCATGAGACTTGCAACTTGTAAGATATAATGTACATAACTCATATGCTTTATTACTACCGTTGACAAAATTGTTTCATGTTTTCAAAATAAAAGCTCTAGCACAAATATAGCAATCGATGCTTTCCTCTTTGAAGGACCATTCTCTTTACTTTTATGTTGAGTCAGTTCACCTATCTCTCTCCACCTCAAGAAGCAAACACTTGTGTGAACTGTGCATTGATTATTACATATTTGCATATTGTACTTGTTATATTACTCTATGTTGACAATTATCCATGAGATATACATGTTACAAGTTGAAAGCAACCGCTGAAACTTAATCTTCCTTTGTGTTGCTTCAATACCTTTACTTTGATTTATTGCTTTATGAGTTAACTCTTATGCAAGACTTATTAATACTTGTCTTGAAGTACTATTCATGAAAAGTCTTTGCTATATGATTCACTTGTTTACTCATGTCATTACCATTGTTTTGATCGCTGCATCCACTACATATGTTTACAAATAGTATGATCAAGGTTATGATGGCATATCACTTCAGAAATTATCTTTGTTATCGTTTTACCGCTCGGGACGAGCGAGAACTAAGCTTGGGGATGCTTGATACGTCTCCGACGTATCGATAATTTCTTATGTTCTATGCCATATTATTGATGATACCTACATGTTTTATGCACACTTTATGTCATATTCGTGCATTTTCTGGAACTAACCTATTAACAAGATGCCAAAGTGCCAGTTCCTGTTTTCTGCTGTTTTTGGTTTCGAAATCCTAGTAACGAAATATTCTCGGAATTGGACGAAACAAAGACCCGGGGGCCTATTTTTCCACGGAGCTTCCGGAAGACCGAAGAACATACGAAGTGGGGCCACGAGGTGGCGACACCACAAGGCGGCGCGGCCTAGGGGGCCCGCGCCGCCTATGGTGTGGCCCCCTCGTCGAGGCCCCCGACTCGCCCTTCCGCCTACTTAAAGCCTCCGTCGCGAAACCCCCGATGTGAAAAACCACGATACGGAAAACCTTGCGAGATGCCGCCGCCGCCGATCCCATCTCGGGGGATTACTGGAGATCTCCTCCGGCACCCTGCCGGAGAGGGGATTCATCTCCCGGAGGACTCTACACCGCCATGGTCGCCTCCGGAGTGATGAGTGAGTAGTTCACCCCTGGACTATGGGTCCATAGCAGTAGCTAGATGGTTGTCTTCTCCTCATTGTGCTTCATTGTTGGATCTTGTGAGCTGCCTAACATGATCAAGATCATCTATCCGTAATACTCTATGTTGTGTTTGTCGGGATCCGATGGATAGAGAATACCATGTTATGTTAATTATCAAGTTATTACATATGTGTTGTTTATGATCTTGCATGCTCTCCGTTACTAGTAGAGGCTTTGGCCAAGTTTTTACTTTTAACTCCAAGAGGGAGTATTTATGCTCGATAGTGGGTTCATGCCTGCATTGACACCTGGACGATGACGAAAGTTCTAAGGTTGTGTTGTGCTTGTTGCCACTAGGGATAAAACATTGGCGCTATGTCCGAGGATGTAGTTGTTGATTACATTACGCACCATACTTAATGCAATTGTCTGTTGCTTTGCAACTTAATACTGGAAGGGGTTCGGACGATAACCCGAAGGTGGACTTTTAGGCATAGATGCGGTTGGATGGCGGTCTATGTACTTTGTCGTAATGCCCAATTAAATCTCACTATACTTATCATGTCATGTATGTGCATTGTTATGCCCTCTCTATTTGTCAATTGCCCGACTGTAATTTGTTCACCCAACATGCTTTTATCTTATGGGAGAGACACCTCTAGTGAGCTGTGGACCCCGGTCCATTCTTTAATACTTGAAATACAAATCTCGTTGCAATACTTGTTTTACTATTTTCTCTCGCAAACAATCATCTTCTACACAATACGGTTAATCCTTTGTTACAGCAAGCCGGTGAGATTGACAACCTCACCGTTTCGTTGGGGCAAAGTACTTTGGTTGTGTTGTGCGGGTTCCACGTTGGCGCCGGAATCTCCGGTGTTGCGCCGCACTACATCCCGCCGCCATCAACCTTCAACGTGCTTCTTGGCTCCTCCTGGTTCGATAAACCTTGGTTTCTTTCTGAGGGAAAACTTGCTGCTGTGCGCATCATACCTTCCTCTTGGGGTTGCCCAACGAACGTGTGAAATACACGCCATCAGTCAACATCACTCGACCTTTCGGCTGGTCAGACAGGCTCAACGAGTTCGCCCGCGCCCTCGACTCCCCGTTCAGCGTCGTCCATGTTGGTTGGATCCGACAATCCCGCATCCTCGGAATTAACCTCGTACTACTGCTTGAACTGCGACACCAGGCACGGGCTGGGATCGAGCGACACACCGTTCATTTGCAATGCCCAGTATTCATCGGGAGAGGACAGTGTCGACAGCATCGTCCAAAGTGTCACCCGAGGAGCGGCACACCACCAAATTTACGTTGCTAACAGGGGAGACGGAGATCGCACCCCCCGTTCCAGTAGGCGAGCTAGTTTTGAGAACAGCGCCAGCAACAACAACAGCGACCACACCATCGCAGAGGAGGAGTGGGCAGCAGCCAAGGCAGCCGTGCTTAACAACACGCCGCTCCCAGCAGGAACCACGGTCGGCACCCTCAATGCTTACCGTTCTATATTGGAGAAAAACCGGGAACGATTATTCAAGGAACAAACCACCCTCGAGAGACGCCTATCTGCGGCAGACCGATCTAGCGAACGACGAAGAGGCTCTGGAAGTACTCAAGGGGCAGGCAAGCATCGATCGAGACTATCTAGGCTATCGGAAGATGATGCTAGAGAAATAACATCGAACCTGACCAAGTCCTTTATGACCACGGACACCGCGGGCATGCCACGTCCAAAAACCGTCGCAGGAGCGACCGCCAACCTCGCTGCATACCTCATCAATCGGCGTCCCGAAGGATCCATGGCTCAAGCCCATCGAGGCGCCCTAGAAAGTCTCGCGATATTGGGAGATAATCTAGTCCCGCGGAAGGAAAAGGCCACGTTGCAGGCTAGTGGGTCAAAGCATCATGCGAGAGATGCTCGGGACGAGATCACTCAGAGCAGGATCGACAACGCGCCGCTAGGGAGGAGTATGACAGTGATTCTCCGGGTGAGAGTCGGGAGAACGACGGCGAGCTCAGGGGAGCCGATTGTTTAAGCTACAAAATCCGATTGTTTAAGCTACAAAATCCGTGAGGCGATGCCACCCAGAAAGTTCAAACCTACCCCTACTGACGCTGCCAAATACGATGGGCAGCAAGAGCCAAGGTCCTGGATAGACGACTATCTGCAGACTGTGATTCTGCACAAGGGGAACCAGATAGCAGCAATGCAGTGCTTGCAGCTTTACCTAAAGGATTCAGCGCGAGCCTGGTAAGGGGTCTGCCGAAGGGTTCTATCAAATCATGGGACGACCTAGTAGATGCTTTCGTTGCCAATTTCCAAGCAACGTACAAAAGACCCGTCAGGATTGAAGAGTTACGGCATTGCCAGCAAAAGCAGAAGGAATCGATGCGCTCATACATCGGGAGATTCACCAAACTCCTAAATGCTGCCGAAGACGTATCTGTCGACAGAGCAATCGACGCCTTCAGCGATGGCATCCGACGTGAAAGCTACATAGAAGAACTCGGGCGCAAAAAGCCAAAAACCATAACTAAGTTAATGGAAATCGCCGATGAGCTGGGCTGATGGTGAAGACAACGTGCGAAAGCCGCGACAGCGCAGTGACGACGAAGATGATGACCAGCCGAAGCACGACTCGGGTGGTCGAAGGGATCGTCACAAGAGAAGGAAGAACCGCAGCTATGATGATAACAACCTGGTAGCCGCAGGATACTCCGATCGGCAGGACGATCGATATGACGATAGAAGAGACGATCGACAGGACAGTAATCGGAACAACTCTAGGAACCGTGGCAATTATAAACCACGACAGCAAAGAACTCCCGAACTGCCCTACGCTGAGCAGATCAACCCTCCCTGTTACTTGCACTCGTATGTCGATTCTAAGGACGGCAAAACAAAGTCAAGCCACTTGCTCAGGGAATGTCGGCAGTTCATTGACATGCACAAACTCATCCAGCAGGCAGGCCAGCAGACGCCACCACCACCAACACCACCCCCACCGCAGCATCAAGTCCAGCAGGCTTAACCTCATCAACCCAACGAGGCGTTTCCACCACCACGTGGGCAGATGAGTATGATCCATAGGACAGGTGTCTCGAGAAGAGAAATGAAGAAGCTCACCCGAGAGATTAACTTGGCAGAAAGTATCATGGCGAACATCCCCGAGTATGTCGAGTGGTCTTCTCATAACATTACGTTCAGTCGAGCAGATCACCCGATGACCATACCGAAACCAGGACACGCTGCCTTAGTAGTCGAAGCGCAGGTCGGGGGATTCAAGATGTGCAAAGTCTTTATGGATGGTGGAAGCGGATTAAACCTGATATTCCTCGACACAATCAAGAGTATGGGGATCACCATGAGAATGCTAGAAGAATCGGACACCCGCTTTCATGGGATTCTCCCTACTTCACCGGCGTACTCTCTTGGCAAAGTTTACCTGAACGTCGTCTTTGGTAAATCCGACAACTTCAGGAAGGAAAAGATCGAGTTCGAAGTCGTGAACTGGGAGTCGCAGTATCACGCTATACTCGGCAGGCCAGCTTATGCTAAGTTCATGGTTGTACCGCATTACGCATACCTCAAGCTGAAAATGCCTGGGAACAACGGGACAAACATTACAGTCTATGGAAGTTTTTCACGCTCGGACAATTGTGATCGAGACTTTCAGAAGATTGCTGCAAAGTTTGGACTGCGGTAGGAAATTCCTGACCTTCCTTCGAAGTCATCGTAACGCGATACTACAGAGGAAGAACGCGTCAGAGGAGCAAAGAAGAAGCCAGCCGACATTGCCCTTGAAGCCTCGGCAGCACAAACTTCTGCAGATAAAGCTTCGGCAGCAAAAGCTTCGGCAGTTGATGGCGCAGAAGACTTAGGAGACGGCAAGCCACTAGCAGCCATCGTTCAGGCTCCTGGCGAAATCAACATCGCTTCGGCAACCACTAACATGGTGAACAAGCCAGAAGATGAGAAGAACCCCTTCATTGCCTAAGCAATTTACTAGCGTTTAGTTTTTTCCCTTTACTTTTAGCAGGGCCCCTCGTTTTTGCCCTTTAGCCTCGTGTTTACTTTATTAATGAGAATTTAATCCCTTGATAAGCATTGCAGTGATTCGGAGCATCTAAACCGCACCATCGTAAACCTTGCCTACGCCCTTTGGTGAGCAACGGTGTAACGTAATATGCGGCAAACAATCGTGCTCCCAAAAGCCTCTATGAGTGCTAAAAGGATGCAAAATAAACAAGGAGACCAACCTTTCCCTTTGCTATAGATGCCTCTACGAGCGCCGAAAATAGCAAGAGTTTGGAAATACACATAAACACAACCCATGTTCGATATTTTACTTATGGAAATATCAAAGAACAACGGGCTCATCAACAGATTCACTGCACCCGAAATATTCGGGAGTGACTGTCGAAGCATACATCGGTTGAAAGCAAAGTTGTGCATACAACTGGTTTAGCAAAACCCGCAACACGAGCTGATCACTCAAATGATTTGCTGACCAATGAATACACATACGTCCAAACGAGCAATTAAGATTTTCTCCTTCAAAATTTGCCAACGGCATCAACACGGTAAAAATACATATACATGTATTTACCTCGGCTACAACAATCTTGACACTTGGACGAACTAGCTACAATATACATTTACAAAACGACCTTAATCCCTGAAATCACCCTTGCGGAGTGTCTTTTTCTTCAGGTACCTTTGAATCCTTCTCAAGCTTGTCAACAATCATATTGGCGGGCAGCAACACCTTCGGATACAGCGTCTCCAAATCACCAGTCGCGTTGGCAATAGACAGCAAACTCGCTGAAGGATAACGCGCAAGGACAAGGGCAAGTGTAAACCTGGCCCCTGCAAAGACCTGGGCCCGCACCAAGTCCCGAATCTTCTTGGTATTTCCAAACTCCGACATTAGAGATAGCATCGTAGGAGGAACTCTGTTCAAGGGAAACATCGTCCACCAAACTACCCTCAGGGCTTTGTAGCACTTGTCGAAGAAATGGTGGACCTGTTGGGCCCGATCCTGAAATTTCGCAACAGCTGAAGCCTTCGACTGCTCCCGCCAGAAAATTTCTTCGGCTGATGATAGCTGGGTTAATGCGTGTACACGCTCATGGACCCGCTTGTTCTCTTCCGCACGGTTCAAAGATATGACTGGCAGAGCAATTAACGGAAGATCAGGCAATACGTTTTTGGCGGAAGAACAATGAACGCAAGGATCAGGGAACTTACAGTTTAAACTTTCGGTGGCTTTATGAAGTTCAGTAAGGGCATAGCGCTCTACGTTAGTCGCAATCTCGCCCTTCTTCTTGATGATAGCGGCCAAGGCATAGGTGCTGCGCAGATCCTTCTCCAACTGCGTGATCCGATCCTTCATACGTTGGATCCGATTATCTTCAGAAAGAGCACCCGCAGAATCTTCGACAGATGAAGGCACGAGGAACACCTGCAAGAAACAGCGTCAAAAGCATGACAGAACGATTCACACCAACATCGGAAGGTACTCCCATCGGGAGAATGCAAGTGACAATATTATAACGAAGAGTGTGCTAGCAACATTGTTAGCACAAAGTTTATTACAACCAAAGGTTATCCAGCAAGACAGTGTTTCACATCCGATCAAACAAAAAAAGTTTGCTACAAAGATCAGAGGGCTTGGGTCTGAGTCGATAAGCTAGGGCCTGCCGATGTCTTCCTTGATGAAACCAACTCAAGGAGCTGGCGTGCACATTTAACGGCTGACGCCTTGAAGATGCTTAAATCAACAAACCACCCATCCTTCTCTTTCGGCAGCTCCTTGGACATTTGTTCAATATCGGCCTTAAAGCCGTGACCCATCATAAGTTGGAAGGCAGGAGGGCACCATAGGTATGCGAGGTGCGTTTGAATAGCTCGATAACCTCCTTGGTATCAACCGCGAAGGCGTCGATCAGCTGCCCTAGAGTTTTGTCTTGATTGATCTTGGGGAAGATCATCGAGTGCATCCGCGCCAAGGCACCTTTTCCCTTTTCAAGAAGCTCCCGCGTAAGCTGGTGGGAGGCGAGAGTCATCGACACACCATTTGCCGGATAGTTGTTTGGGACTTTGTCCAAGGCATTGGCGGGGATGTTAGCAGCTTCTGCAAGAAAATGAAATGAAAAAGGTCGTTGACAAAGGATCGAGTCCATAAGTGCAATAATCGAACAGAGGTATACAAAGGACATTACCAAGTAAAGCCAAGGAAGACTGACGAAGGAGTTCATCCTTCTCAGCCGCCCGAGCTTCGGCAGCTGCACCGGTTGCCTCCTCTTCTCTCATCTTCTCCCTCAGCTTGCCCAGTTCCTCCTTCAGGGAGTCGACTTCCTGGCGGGCCTCGGCAGCTATCTTGAGTGCACCGTCCAACTTCGAGGAGGAAGATTTAACTTCCTTCTGCAGCCGAACCTTCTCTGCCTCCAGAGAAGTGAATTGGGAAGCAAAGGCCTCCAAAGAGGAGATAACTCCTCGCAGGTCCTAAAGGAAAAATGATATTCGATGAAGAATCATAAAGCAAGATACGCATCAGAAAAATTCATGTTGTAATCAAAAAAGACTTACAGAAGGAGGAGTCTTGGCGGCGACAGTTGAAGGAGCATCTCTCCCTTTAGAAAGGGAGGAAGCTGTCGATACCTGAGTTGCGGGGGCTGCTTTAGGAACCAACGCTTCGGAAGCAGCAACGTCCGGTGGAGCAGCTCCGGATTTGGCCTTCTTAGCCGGCGGCTCGACAAAACCTTCGTCACTGTGAAAGGAGATGATTGACAAAAGTTATGGAAGGAATGCAAGAAATAAAAAGGCAAAATATGACTTCAGGGAAGAAGGTGCTTACATATCGAAGAGATCGTCTTCATCGGCAAAGCCGCCGGTCGATCTCTTCACGGGCGAAGTCCTGGTCTCCTCCACAACTGTCATTAACAAAGGTATCATGATCAGCGTCGTCATCACGCATTGATCCCTCTGTCTCGCAAGCGTTGTCGGCTGAGGAAGGAAGATCAGTGTGGGCAGCTTCTGAATTTATCAGGTCATTATGTTCACTCTCTGGGCTTGTGGGCCCGACAGTGTGAAAGTCAACAGGGATTGAGGAGCCTCATCCCTCAGAAGTATCATTTGGCGAATCACGCAAGTCGCCCGGAACTATGGGGATCTGCCGAAGAAAGGAGCAAATGAGAACAGCGGAAATTATGTCGACAGAGAGGAAGCAGCGTAGTAAAAGTATAAGGAGGAAAAATTACCTCTAACAGTGGATGATCAGCATCAAGAGGAGTGTAGGAAGATATCACTGGAATTGAGTCTTCTTGACTAAATAAAGTAAGGCGACGAACTTCATCTAGAAGCTCCTTTTCCGACAGTTCAGCAACATTGATCCTGGTCTCATCTTTTGGACCCGTATACAACCATATTGGACGAACTCTTGCCATGACTGGTTGGACCCGACGTTTCAGGAACACCGCTGCTACCTCTGTATCAATCATGGTTTGACCATCGGCCTCTTTGATTCAAAGGAATTTGGCGAATAATTCGTCGGCTGCTGCCCTTTCGTCGGGAGAAAGAATGTTCTTCCAGGAATCTTTCGGCTTAGCGTCAAGGACGTCGGCAAAGCAAGGAAACTGGGACTCGGTTCTCAAAGAATCTTTGACATAAAACCATTTCAGTCTCCATCCTTGCACAGATTCTCTCATTGGGAAACTGAAATAGTTAACCTCCGAGCGAGCCACAAACCCCACGCCTCCAATGACGAATGATCCGTTGCTACTGTTGTACCTCTTAACACAGAAGATCTTCTTCCACAACCCGAAATGAGGCTCAATGCCCAAAAATGCCTCGCAGAGGGTGATAAACACAACAACGTGATGGATCGAGTTGGGAGTAAGTTGCCATAGTTGGATTTCATAAGTCCGTAGAAGGCGAAGAAGGAACTCATGGGCAGGAAGCGAAAGACCCCGATATAGGAATGATAGGAACACCACGGTAAAACCAGCAGGGGGATTGGGCCGAGAAATCGCACCTAGAAGTATCACGTTCCCCTCGTCAGGGGAGACTAATCCAAGGCTTCAGGCCCTCTTCTCATCACGTTTTGTGATTGAGGACGCTAGCCAATCTCCTGGCTTGGCTATTGGGCCTGGCGGCGCTGGCGGCGCCGGAGCTGGAGGAGGAGCGTCTGAAGACCTCTTCTTTGGAAGAGTGGAGGAAGATTTGGCGGCGGCGCCACCGGTCGTGGAGCTGCCGGCGGCAGTAAGGCTCTTCTTCTTCACCATTGTGAGATCTGGGGAAGATTGAAGAAGCGGTGGTGGCGGCGCAGCAGTTACAGAAGGAAGAAGAAGAAGAAAGGCAAAAGCAGATGTGGGAG
Source organism: Lolium rigidum (assembly GCF_022539505.1). Taxonomy (NCBI): domain Eukaryota; kingdom Viridiplantae; phylum Streptophyta; class Magnoliopsida; order Poales; family Poaceae; genus Lolium; species Lolium rigidum. The sequence goes on along the minus strand of NC_061512.1, from coordinate 189,758,492 downwards.
AAGATTAGGGATTTTTCGTCCCTTGAAGATCTTAAGAGGAGAAGAAATGCGTGGGCACGTGTCGTTTATGCCAGTTTATCAAGTGGACCTTTTTTCGATTGATGGTTGCGGGAATCGAGGAGATGCCTTGGTAACTATGCGAGAAGGGCGGAAATTGCTTGAAAATAGGACCAGACAGGGAGAGAATAGGCCCGGCGGGTTGCGTCTTGTCAGTCAAAATCAAGACGTCGGTAAAACGTCATCAATGACGTCATGAAGAATGCTTGAAGCACTCGAAGGAATAAAAAGCTATCAGATGGTGAACTTGAGTCTATGCACAGATTGCGAAGCATCTGCACTTAGACTCGGGGGCTACTCCCATCGGGAGCGCTGACGCGCACCCGACAGAATGAGGACTCGAAGAAAAAATGAAGGAAAAGATAATGGCTTAGCTTGAGTCTACGCACGGATTACAAGCATCCGTACCTAGACTCGGGGGCTACTCCCATCGGGAGCGCGTGACGCGCACCCGATAGAACTTTTTTGCACTCCAGGATCATGCTCGGGGACTTGATTCTGTGTAGAGTAACGTTGTTTTGCCATCGGTAGTTAACCAACAAAAGTTGGGCACGTTGCTCATTATCCCTTGCATGCGGAAAATATATTAGATGACCTATGAAGACTTGCAGAAAATTTCGGCAGAGTAAAATGTTCGAGTGGTACAACTTGAGTCTACGCACGGATTGCAAGCATCCGTACCTAGACTCGGGGGCTACTCCCATCGGGAGCGCTGACGCGCACCCGACAGAAGAAGATGATGCCGATTCAAGATGAACAAGGACAATCAAGGAGAAAGAACATCAGAAGGAGACATGCTTCAGTCTCCACCCGAACTATGTTCGGCTGGACACTCGGGGGCTACTGACGTGGGCATTACCCTTCGGGTAACCGACATTGCCCTATCCCGTGTTGTCTAGTTGGAGGCCCATGAAGGCACTTGGAGGCAGGACGGGCTACTTGGATGGCGCACCAGAAGATTCCTTGACGGGCAAGACAATGAGGCGGCCGAACAAGGAAAGATTAGATCTAAAACTACTGTAAACCTAGTCGTATTCGGTTAGACCTCTTGAGACCTGGCCTCCTATATAAAGGCCAGGAGAGGGGCTGCCGAGGGACGATCAATCTTAGCAATCTAAGCCACCAAAAGTCTAGAGCTAGGTCAACATAGCACTTAGCCTCTCGACGAGATCTCAGCCGAACTATTCGGCACCCCATTGTAATCCAATATCTTCATAATCAAGAACAGACAGGCAGGACGTAAGGGTTTTACCTCATCGAGGGCCCCGAACCTGGGTAAATCGCTCTCCTCGCTTGTCAGTGAACCGATGTCTCGTGTCAGCTTGCAGGATTCCGTCAACCCTAAGCCCCAATCGGAGGGCATTGCCGAGGAGTACCCTCGACAACTCCCTCAGAGGTGAGCCGGAGAGAAACTTGGGATCATATGGGATGATCCTTGTTACCACATGTACCTATGACCTAATGATGGCGTGTATTTCACACGTTCGTTGGGAACCCCAAGAGGAAGGTATGATGCGCACAGCAGCAAGTTTTCCCTCAGAAAGAAACAAAGGTTTATCGAACCAGGATGAGCCAAGAAGCACGTTGAAGGTTGATGGCGGCGGGATGTAGTGCGGCGCAACACCGGGGATTCCGGCGCCAACGTGGAACCCGCACAACACAACCAAAGTACTTTGCCCCAACGAAACAGTTGAGGTTGTCAATCTCACCGGCTTGCTTGTTACAAAGGATTAACCGTATTGTGTGGAAGATGATTGTTTGCGAGAGAAAACGATAGAAACAAGTATTGCAGCAGATTTGTATTTCAGTATAAAAGAATGGACCGGGGTCCACAGTTCACTAGAGGTGTCTCTGGAAGGTTTTCCATATCGTGGTTTTTCGCCTCAGGGGTTTCGCGACGGAGGCTTTAAGTAGGCGGAAGGGCGGAGTCGAAGGGCTGACGAGGGCCCCACGCCACAGGTCGGCGCGGCCAAGACCACGGCCGCGCCGCCCTATGGTGGTGGCCCCTCGTGGCCCCACTTCGTATGCTCTTCGGTCTTCTGGAAGGTTCGTGGCAAAATAGGACCCTGGGACTTGATTTCGTCCAATTCCGAGAATCTTTCGTTACTAGGATTTCGAAACCAAAAACAGCGAGAAACAAGAATCGGCACTTCGGCATCTTGTTAATAGGTTAGTTACGGAAAATGCACGAATATGACATAAAGTGTGCATAAAACATGTAGGTATCATCAATAATATGGCATGGAACATAAGAAATTATTGATACGTCGGAGACGTATCGGCATCCCCAAGCTTAGTTCGCTCGTCCCGAGCAGGTAAAACGATAACAAAGATAATTTCCGAAGTGACATGCCATCATAACCTTGATCATACTATTTGTAAGCATATGTAATGAATGCAGCGATCAAAACAATGGTAATGACATGAGTAAACAAGTGAATCATAAAGCAAAGACTTTTCATGAATAGTACTTCAAGACAAGCATCAATAAGTCTTGCATAAGAGTTAACTCATAAAGCAATAAATCAAAGTAAAGGTATTGAAGCAACACAAAGGAAGATTAAGTTTCAGCGGTTGCTTTCAACTTGTAACATGTATATCTCATGGATAATTGTCAACATAGAGTAATATAACAAGTGCAATATGCAAGTATGTAGGAATCAATGCACAGTTCACACAAGTGTTTGCTTCTTGAGGTGGAGAGAGATAGGTGAACTGACTCAACATAAAAGTAAAGAGAATGGTCCTTCAAAGAGGAAAGCATCGATTGCTATATTTGTGCTAGAGCTTTTATTTTGAAAACATGAAACAATTTTGTCAACGGTAGTAATAAAGCATATGAGTTATGTAAATTATATCTTACAAGTTGCAAGCCTCATGCATAGTGTACTAATAGTGCCCGCACCTTGTCCTAATTAGCTTGGACTACCGGATCATCGCAATGCACATGTTTTAACCAAGTGTCACAATGGGGTACCTCCATGCCGCCTATACAAAGGTCTAAGGAGAAAGCTCGCATTTTGGATTTCTCGCTTTTGATTATTCTCAACTTAGACATCCATACCGGGACAACATGGACAACAGATAATGGACTCCTCTTTAATGCATAAGCATGTGACAACAATTATTATTCTCATATGAGATTGAGGATATATGTCCAAAGCTGAAACTTCCACCATGAATCATGGCTTTAGTTAGCGGCCCAATGTTCTTCTCTAACAATATGCATGCTCCAACCATTAAGGTGGTAGATATCTCTTACTTCAGACAAGACGGACATGCATAGCAACTCACATGATATTCAACAAAGAATAGTTGATGGTGTCCCCAGAAGCATGGTTATCGCACAACAAGCAACTTAATAAGAGATAAAGTGCATAAGTACATATTCAATACCACAATAGTTTTTAAGCTATTTGTTCCATGAGCTATATATTGCAAAGGTGAATGATGGAATTTAAAGGTAGCACTCAAGCAATTTACTTTGGAATGGCGGATAAATACCATGTAGTAGGTAGGTATGCTGGACACAAATGGCATAGTGGTTGGCTCAAGGATTTTGGATGCATGAGAAGTATTCCCTCTCGATACAAGGTTTAGGCTAGCAAGGTTATTTGAAACAAACACAAGGATGAACGGTGCAGCAAAACTCACAAAAAAGACATATTGTAAACATTATAAGACTCTACACCGTCTTCCTTGTTGTTCAAACTCAATACTAGAAATTATCTAGACTTTAGAGAGATCAATTATGCAAACCAAATTTTAGCAAGCTCTAAGTGTTTCTTCATTAATAGGTGCAAAGTATATGATGCAAATGCTTAAACATGAGCACAAAAATTGCCAAGTATCACATTATCCAAGACATTATAGCAATTTACTACATGTATCATTTTCCAATTCCAACCATATAACAAATTAACGAAGAAGAAACTTCGCCATGAAAATTAAAAGCTATGAACACATGTGTTCATATGAACCAGCGGAGCGTGTCTCTCTCCCACACAATGAATGCTAGGATCCATTTTATTCAAACAGAAACAAAAACAAAAACAAACAGACGCTCCAAGGAAAGTACATAAGATGTGACCGAATAAAAATATAGTTTCAAGAGAAGGAACCTGATAATTTGTCGATGAAGAAGGGGATGCCTTGGGCATCCCCAAGCTTAGATGCTTGAGTCTTATTATAATATCCAGGGATGAACCATGGGGGCATCCCCAAGCTTAGAGCTTTCACTCTCCTTGATCATAGTATATCATCCTCCTCTCTTGACCCTTGAAAACTTCCTTCACACCAAACTCGAAACAAACTCATTAGAGGGTTAGTGCATAATCAAAAATTCACATGTTCAGAGGTGACACAATCATTCTTAACACTTCTGGACATTGCACAAAGCTACTGGAGGTTAATGGAACAAAGAAATCCATCCAACACAGCAAAAGAGGCAATGCGAAATAAAAAGGCAGAATCTGTCAAAACAGAACAGTCCGTAAAGACGAATTTTAAAATGGCACCAGACTTGCTCAGATGAAAATGCTCAAATTGAATGAAAGTTGCGTACATATCTGAGGATCACTCACGTAAATTGGCATATTTTTCTGAGTTACCTACACAGAATTAGGCCCAGATTCGTGACAGCAAGAAATCTGTTTCTGCGCAGTAATCCAAATCTAGTATGAACCTTACTATCAAAGACTTTACTTGGCACAACAATGCAACAAAACTAAGATAAGGAGAGGTTGCTACAGTAGTAACAACTTTCAAGACACAAATATAAAATAGAGGTACTGTAGCAAAATAAACACATGGGTTATCTCCCAAGAAGTTCTTTCTTTATAGCCATTAAGATGGGCTCAGCAGTTTTAATGATGCACTCGCAAGAAATAGTAGTTGAAGCAAAAGAGAGCATCAAGAGGCAAATTCAAAACACATTTGAGTCTAACATGCTTCCTATGCATAGGAATCTTGTAAATAAACAAGTTCATGAAGAGCAAAGTGACAAGCATAGGAAGGTAAAACAAGTGTAGCTTCAAAAATTTCAGCACATAGAGAGGCATTTTAGTAACATGAAAATTTCTACAACCATATTTTCCTCTCTCATAATAACTTTCAGTAGCAACATGAGAAAACTCAACAATATAACTATCACATAAAGCATTCTTATCATGAGTCTCATGCATAAAATTATTACTCTCCACATAGGCATAATCAATTTTACTAGTTGTAGTGGGAGCAAATTCAACAAAGTAGCTATCATTATTATTCTCATCAAGTGTAGGAGGCATAGTATAATCACAACAAAATTTACTCTCCATAGTAGGTGGCACCAAAAGACCACTATCATTATAATCATCATAAATAGGAGGCAAAGTATCATCAAAGAAAATTTTCTCCTCAATGCTTGGGGGACTAAAAAGATCATGAAAACCAGCTTCCCCAAGCTTAGAACTTTCTATATCATTATCAACAATGGTGTTCAAAGCGTTCATACTAATATTACTACCAAGCATGCAAATAAGATTCCATAGGTTTTTTAATTTTCGCATCAAACCATCCATGTCTTAAATCAGGAAATAGAATAAGAAGCTCATTGTTGTCCATTATGCCAAACTAGTGTAAACAAGAAACAAAAAGATGCAATTGCAGGATCTAAAGGAAATAGCTTCGAGTACTTACAACGGCGAAAATAGCTTAGTAGCCGAGATCCGGAGTGTGAGTACCTTTTACCTTTCCTCCCCGGCAACGGCGCCAGAAAAGTGCTTGATGTCCACAACTGGCGCGTGGTTGACGAGGGAGGAAATGGTGTAGCTTTCCTTCGTTCCCCGGCAACGGCGCCAAAAAATGTGCTTGATGGCGTGTATTTGACACATTCGTTGGGAACCCCAAGAGGAAGGTATGATGCGCACAGCAGCAAGTTTTCCCTCAGAAAGAAACCAAGGTTTATCGAACCAGGAGGAGCCAAGAAGCACGTTGAAGGTTGATGGCGGCAGGATGTAGTGCGGCGCAACACCGGGGATTCCGACGCCAACGTGGAACCTGCACAACACAACCAAAGTACTTTGCCCCAACGAAACAGTGAGGTTGTCAATCTCACCGGCTTGCTGTTACAAAGGATTAACCGTATTGTGTGGAAGATGATTGTTTGCAGAGAAAACAGTAAAACAAGTATTGTAGCAGATTTGTATTTCAGTATAAAAGAATGGACCGGGGTCCACAGTGCACTAGAGGTGTCTCTGGAAGGTTTTCTGTATCGTGGTTTTTCGCCTCAGGGGTTTCGCGACGGAGGCTTTAAGTTGGCGGAAGGGCGGAGTCGGAGGGCTGACGAGGGCCCCACGCCACAGGTCGGCGCGCCCAAGACCTGGGCCACGCCGCCCTATGGTGGTGGCCCCTCGTGGCCCCACTTCGTATGCTCTTCGGTCTTCTGGAAGGTTCGTGGCAAAATAGGACCCTGGGACTTGATTTCGTCCAATTCCGAGAATATTTCGTTACTAGGATTTCTGAAACCAAAAACAGAGAAAACAACAATCGGCACTTCGGCATCTTGTTAATAGGTTAGTTCTAGAAAATGCACGAATATGACATAAAGTGTGCATAAAACATGTAGGTATCATCAATAATATGGCATGGAACATAAGAAATTATCGATACGTCGGAGACGTATCACCTAACCAAGCTCAAATGGAGGCATATGCCCACCGAGGGACCCCCGATGGGATGCAGTCAAAGGGGTAGACCGCGCGGTCAACAGAACTAGGGTTTCGTCAGAAATCGAGCCTCGGAGGGGGTGAATGGCCCCAAAACTTGTGTGTATCCACATGGAATGCACAAAAGTGATTTGAGATGGTTTTATATCCAAGGCTACCCCCCAGGTGTGTCCGGCTTCTCGGACAGGGGGTTCCTACACTTAGGCGCATTCCGTATGTATAGGGGGAACCCCTCGGAGGTGAACCGGAGAGAAACTTGAGATCATATGGGATGATCCTTGTTTCCACATGTACATATGACCTAACCAAGCTCAAATGGAGGCATATGCCCACCGTGGGACCCTCGATGGGATGCAGTCAAAGGGGTAGATCGCGCGGTCAACAGAACTAGGGTTTCGTCAGAAATCGAGCATCAGATCTAGGGAATGGCCCCAAAACTTGTGTGTGTCCACATGGCATGCACAAAAGTGATTTCAGATGGTTTTATACCCTAGTCTACCCCCCAGGTGTGTCCGGCTTCTCGGACAGGGGGTTCCTACACTTAGGCGCATCTCGCATGTATAGGGGGGAACTCCCTCGGAGGTGAACCAGAGAGAAACTTGAGATCATATGGGATGATACTTGTTTCCATATGTACCTATGACCTAACCAAGCTCAAATGTAGGCATATGCCCACCGGGGGACCCCCGACGGGATGCAGTCAAAGGGTTAGACCGCGCGGTCAACCGAACTAGGGTTTCGTCAGAAATCGAGCATCAGATCTAGGGAATGGCCCCAAAACTTGTTTGTGTCCACATGTCATGCACAGAAGTGATTTGAGATGGTTTTATATCCAAGGCTATCCCCCCAGGTGTGTCCGGCTTCTCGGACAGGGGTTCCTACACTTAGGCAGATTCTACATGTATAGGGGGGAACTCTTTCGGAGGTGAACCGAAGAGAAACTTGAGATCATATGGGATGATCCTTGTTTCCACATGTTCCTATGACCTAACACAACACCAAGGAAGAGAAAATTCCATGGGTCAACTGTCATTGGAGGCCGGTGAAAGGGGTAGATCTGCGGGGCTCCCAGATTAGGGTTTCTTCTACCGGAGGGAATATTGATGTAAGATAGGGTAATTATTGATACTACATGTTCCGATGACCTAACACAACACAAAGGAAGAGAAAAGTCAATGGGTCAGCTGTCATTGGAGGTCGGTCAAAGGGGTAGATCTGCGGGGCTACCGGATTAGGGTTTCGTCTACGGGAGAAAATATTAAGTTAAGATGGTAATTTTTTTGCGCAAGCTTGGGAATGTAGAAGATTAAAACAAATTTATATGGACCTATATTAATATATTTAATAATATAATTGACATTAATAAAATTTAAATAGAAAATAAATTGAAAAACGAAAAAAAGGGGGTCTATGCCGAGGGCTGCCGTCGGCGTATAGCGTGGCCCTCGGCATAGCAAAGGGTTAGGGTTAGGGGTCGGACACGGTCGAGCCGGACCGCGCCCGCCCGAGCCGCACCCATCTCCTCCCCGAGCCCCCACGCTCTCTGCTCCTCCCAAGCCCGAGCCGCAGCCATCTCCTCCCCGCCGCCACGCTCGCCGCCGCCGGCAACCGCCTCCCCGCCGCCCGCTGCCCTCCTCTCGAACCCCTGCTTCCCCTCCACCTCTGCAGAACCTCCCCGCTGCCACCTCCACCTCCCCCGAGCTCCCCTCCACCTCCCCTGATCTCCCGCGCTGCCGCCAGCAGGAGCCCCCTCCTCGTCGCCGCCCGCGCCGGGCTCCACCTCCACCCCGAGCCCCCATCCGAGCTGCTCCCCCTCCTCGTCGACGCCCTGCTGCGCGCCGTCCTCCTCCTCCCCCGAGCCTGCCCCTGGCCAAAGGTATGCATCTTCCTTCTTTTTTTACCATTTTTGTATTAATTGTAATAGGATTTGTTGAATAGAATCTAAATAGAAATAGAATAGAATAGAAATCAAAATATAAATAGGATAGAATACAAATAAAATGGAAATGTTGAATGAAAAAACAAATAGAATAGAATTTGTGAATTTGTTCTAATAAAGAAATGGAAATAGAAAAAAAACAAAATGGAAATAAAAATAGAAATTCAAATGTGAATTTTTTCTAATATTGTGAATTTGTTTTGATTGAAATATAAATAGGCCATGTCGTGACCGCCTCGTCATGAGCACCCCGGCGTGACGATCCCGGATCTTGACACGCTTCTCGACGTTCGCCGACATCGACACTCGGTTGTTGGACTACTTCCTCTACAACCGAGGGTGAGCTAAATTTCCAACTTCTTCTCCGCATTTTCTTATGTCACTAGATTCATTTTCCAAGTAAAGTTGCGTAACCTAGGTGTCACTTCCCGTCCGCGAGCATTCAGCGGATAAATATGCATTAGTGGTCAGCATATTTTGAACCGTAACGCTTGCGTCATTTACGGGACAGTCGGCGGATGCGTAGTTGTCTACGTTTTCCATGTTCTACTCTGGTCCGAGTCAGGATTTCGGCGGCGCCTCCCCGTTGTTCTCCGGATGCACATCCTCTCGGCTTTTTGCCGAGACGTGTATCGGGAGAGCAGCGGGGAGGTGCTGCCGAAATTCTGACTTGGACCGGGGTAGAGCATGGAGAACGTAGCCAACTATGGATCCGGCGGCTGCTAGGAGCCCTTCTAGTAGAGATGTAGGTTGATGCATGCGTTTCGCCCGGTAAAATAAGTAAAAATATGATACATTTAATTTCCTATTTGATATAAATGCTATGTATGTGGTTTGGCTCCCAATAAAGCAGAGGATGGCTGATAATGGATGGATGTGTAATGAGCGTGTTAGTGTGACTGAGAAAACAACTGAGTGGACAAGGAAGACCCATTTTCTAGTGAATGAGTTAGTGCGTGGTACAATGGGGCTGGTTCGGGAACTTTGCCCCTGTGTTCGCTGCGTGAAGCGTCAACATCGTGGAAAGGATGAAATGTATAGACACCTTCTGCAATATGGGTATATGCATGGGTACGTCACGGAAATCGACTTTGATGAGCGTGAACGTGACAGAGGTGAGGTGATGCGGCAGCGGCTCAATGGCAATGAGTACTATGGAATTAGAGACTTTCTAGATGATCATGTCCATGCCGATGTCCCGGATTCGCCACCTATAGAACCGGAGGCGCCGCCATAACCGGAGGCGCCGCCAGAACCGGAGGAACCTCCAGAATCGGAGGAACCAGAGCCAACCGCGAAGGCCTTCTATGGTATGATTGACGAGGGAATACCTCGGCAATGCCTACGTATTGTAGACTAGGGTTTTCGGGAAGAGCGACGATGGAGATTCCGGGGACGAGATTAGGCACACGACGTACCCAGCTTCGGGTCCCCTCGGTGGGGGATCCCTACGTGCTGCTAGCAATCCAGTATATGATCATAGATGTGTTTACAGGGTGCCGCCATAGGCGGAGCTATGTTGTCTATATTCTGTCTATTTGTTGTCCTCCTTCTTTCTGGGTGCCCTGGCTAGCTTTATATATGCAACCAGCCTAGGGTTTTACAAGAGTCCTAGTCGACTACTTCTTCGGGTTGCCTTGTTGGGCCTTCTCCATATTGGGTCTTCTCCATATTGGGCCGAGCCAGGTATACTAATAATGGGTACCCGAAGGGTATGCCCATGTCAGTAGCCCCCGAGTTTATAGGGAAGTCGAAGACTTGCGTAGAAACTCCAAGCATAACCATCTTCGAAGTTGAAGAAATACAACGCGAGGTCCATATCGTAGATCATGTGTAGCGTAGATGATGTCGACGATTCTTGAAATTATCGGGTGCGCGGCAGCGCTCCCGATGGGAGTAGCCCCCGAGTCTATGGGCAAGTGCTTGCACTTGGACATAGACTCAAGTTGTACTACTCGATGAAGAACTTAACTATATTTCTGGAAGACTTGATGAAATTCATGTGCTCCCGATGGGAGTAGGCTCCACTCGAGTCGTAGAATCGAGTTGAGTCTACAAACCTTAATTGTCGTAAATGTTGTCGAAGTTATCTTTCTATCGGGCGCGCGACCAGCGCTCCCGATGGGAGTAGCCCCCGAGGCTACAGCCAAGGACTTGTGCTTGGTTGTAGGCTCGACGCTCTATGCTGCTATATTGTCATTCTTTCTTGAGCTTTTCACTTTTTATCGGGCGCGCGACCAGCGCTCCCGATGGGAGTAGCCCCCGAGGCTACAGCCAAGGACTTGTGCTTGGTTGTAGGCTCGACGCTCTATGCTGCTATATTGTCATTCTTTCTTGAGCTTTTCACTTTTTATCGGGTGCGCGACCAGCGCTCCCGATGGGAGTAGCCCCCGAGGCTACATCCAAGTGTTTGCACTTGGGTGTAGGCTCAACTTGCTTTTAATCAACTCCACATTTTTTCTCTTTCTTGTATCTTATCGAGAGGGTAAACAATGCTCTCGATAAGAGTAGCCCCCGAGCCTATGAGCAAGTGCTTGCACCTGGCATAGGCTCAAGTTGTACTACTCGATAAACAACTTGGTGCAGCCCCTCTTTTTATCCACTCCAGGCCGTTGCTATTTTTATTTGACATCCATATCTATATTGTACAGGGATAATGGTAATTGGGGCTAGTTCATCCGACGGATCGTGTACTAGTTAACTCCTCTAGTGGCAATCCGCAAAAACCTACTTCAAGATCACGTCCCCGGACATGATCTCGGATACCGGTGTAAACTTCGACAGTGCCGCTTAAGGTCTTACCATTCCGTCGAGTCCCAGCCATATTTTATCGGGTACCTAACGCGTCCGTTAGGATTTTTCTTCGTATCCGTTGATACGGATAAAAGTAGCAGAGCGCAGTCTTCGGCGATGCCACGCCCAGCAGAACGGATCCGGGGTCTTACCTTCGCAAATTTGCGGCATTCAGAAATTGATCGCAACTTTGGCGTTCTGAGAATATATTGTCGAGTGCCTTGTTCGGCTGATGCAATGACCCATTTTGCGGGTTCTTCTATATTTTTCTCTCGGGCTTGATGAGACAGCCGAATATATTGGTTCTTCTATATTGTCGTCAGGCACATCGCCGATGCTCTTGCTCGGAAGAATATGACGAGTCAATGGACCCGAAGATTTTTCCATCTCTCTCTTTTTTTTTCTCCCTTTTTTTTTCTACTCCTCTTTTTTTTTTTTTTTAGGTTTCTCCTTGATGATAATTTCGTCGAGTTCCTCCCTCAGGAAAATTTCTTCGGGTCCTCCTTGAGGACAATTCTTCGGGTCCTCTTTGAGGATAATTTCTTCGGCACCTCCTTGAGTATAATTCTTCGACACCTCCTTGAGTATAATTCTTCGAGACCTTCTTTGATTTCCTCGAGTTCCTCCCTGAAGAAGATTTCGTCGGGTGCTCTTTTGATTTCGTCGGGTACTCTTTTGAATTCGTCGGGTTCCTCCCTAAAGAAGATTTCGTCGGGTTCTCTTTTATATACTTTGAAATTTGCTTTCTCCTGCACAAATGAACAAACTTTTTCTATCTTTTCTTTGACTCTCTTTTTCGCATGCGGTGTCAGATGCTCGGATTCGATGATATGTAAAGTGAATATATGTCGCGCAGCCCCCAAGTGTCGGGTGCGGCAAAAGTAAATGATAATCAACTTTGTGCAAATCAAAGGAACACTTAGCTTATTGGGCACGACGGAGTCGCGCGATGAAGTCTTCGAGTGCGGAGAAGAAGTCGAGCTGAAGTAGAAACCACCAAATAGCGAAAATAAATGCCGCCAAATTGTTTGATGAAGAAATAGCCGAGCCCCCAAGCGTTGCTGAGGTGATGTCATGATTGTTGTGTCGCAGTCGTGACCCGAGGCAAAATCATTGTCGAGCCCCCGAGCGTTAGGCATGACGTCGAAATAAGTTGATGGAGTCGCGGCGTCATATTTGGTGAAGCCATTTAAGATGAAGCCATAAACAATAGTATACGAAGATGAATCCCAGATGAAGTATTTTGAGATGAATCCATATTAAAGTTTACACCATCATATTTTGAAGATGAATCCGCCGATATCATAGAGGATGAATCCATTGACCCGAAGAATCCAAAGAATAACCATAAAAGATGAATCCGTTGATATCATAGAGGATGAATCCATTGAGCCGAAGAATCCAGTAATAACCATAGAAGATGAATCGCTGATATCATAGAGGATGAATCCATTGACCCGAAGAAAATAATTCCAGTAATAACCATAGAAGATGAATTCATTGACCCGGAAACGCATCGGGTAATATTGTATAAGTGAACCAATAATAACCCAAAGAAAACCAATCCAGTAATCCAGAGAGAATAAATCCACTGAGCTGAAGAAGATAAATCCACTAAGTCGAAGAAAATAATTCCACTAATCCGAAGAAAATAATTCCACTGAGCCGAAGAAGATATATCCAGAGCCGAAGTAACCGAGTATATTTGAGGTAATGAAGTAATGACGTAGCCCCCAATGTTGGGATGAATTTGTTGTAATAATGCAATGTTGCAGCCCCCGAGTATTCGGGTGTGGCGAAAGTAAATAATAATTAACACTCGGGAAAGGAACACTTAGCTTTTTGATCAGGTGTGACGGAGTCGACGTGGAAGTAGGTTGTCCGGCAGACGCAGTCGAAGAAGTAGACGCAACCGATGCAGCGGAGCCGTACGCCATTTAGCAGAAATTATTCGACAGGGTGAAAGTAGTCGACATGGAAGAGAGAATCGTCAAGTTCGCGGCGGGCGAGCCCCCGGGCGAGGCGAGTGCGTGTTGTCGGGTTTACAGTGGACGAGCCCTCGAGCGTGGCGAGTACACGATGTCTCGAAGCTTGTTCTTGATCTGGTCCTCCATCCTTGTATCTGATGAGCAACAAATACGCAGGTCCTCAATCCTAACAGAGGCGCGGCCGGTGAATCTGGTTATCTTTGACCCGAAGAAAATTTGACTATGTTTCGTGTGCTTTCCCAAATCTTCTTTGATCGGTAAATTCCATGGACAAACTGATTCTCCTCGTGGGTTGGAGCTTCCACTCCTTTTTTTATTTGCAACTTGATCTTGTCGTGAGATAGTAACAATGATCCTTCTTTTTTCCTGTTCAAGAGAACTTCACGCTATTGTTCTTCCCATGTAGCGCCTTGGTACTTGATCCCTGGATGCCTCTTTTTTTTCTTTTCTTTTTGGAATCTTTCACTTCTGTGGATGCAGCCGAATCGATCCATAAAATCAGCTGAAGAAAATAGAATACGTAGTTTAGATCTATCTCCTGCCAAGCCTTCTTTTTGTCGTGACGGTCGCATGTGTATAGCTCGAAATATGATTGCATCTTCATCAAACGTGTGAGAGCCTAGCTTCCGATCGTGCTGCCGGACAAGTTTCTCATCCAAGCACACACTGCAGCCGCCGCCGTTGATTTCCGTCTAGACGCGAAGAGAAAAAATCCCGCCGGCTGGCTGTTGACGTAGCTGACGAACTCGACAATCTTCTTCCCGGATGAGATCTGAACTTTATTGATGATGAACTCGATAGATCCCGCCCGGATGACAAAATCCAGTCGTCGCAGATTCCCACAGACGGCGCCAATTGACGAGGGAATACCTCGGCAATGCCTACGTATTGTAGACTAGGGTTTTCGGGAAGAGCGACGATGGAGATTCCGGGGACGAGATTAGGCACACGACGTACCCAGCTTCGGGTCCCCTCGGTGGGGGATCCCTACGTGCTGCTAGCAATCCAGTATATGATCATAGATGTGTTTACAGGGTGCCGCCATAGGCGGAGCTATGTTGTCTATATTCTGTCTATTTGTTGTCCTCCTTCTTTCGGGTGCCCTGGCTAGCTTTATATATGCAACCAGCCTAGGGTTTTACAAGAGTCCTAGTCGACTACTTCTTCGGGTTGCCTTGTTGGGCCTTCTCCATATTGGGTCTTCTCCATATTGGGCCGAGCCAGGTATACTAATAATGGGTACCCGAAGGGTATGCCCATGTCAATGATTGCCGCGGCTAAGAAGCCTCTGTACGAGGGCTCCGCGATTTCTCAGCTCGATGCCATCTCCCAATGTCTAGCCGACAAGACCCGGTACAACACCACCCGTGAGGGCTTTGAAGCAAGTCTGAAAAGAACTGGTAACATGTTGCCCAAAGATCATTGTCTTCCTAAAACCTTTACACGACGAGGAGAATGATGAAGGACCTCAACATGGATTATCAAAAGATAGACTGTTGTCCGAAAGGGTGCGTTCTATTTTGGAGACAGATTGCGGAGGACAAGTACTGTCCCATCTGTAAGCAGTCTAGGTATGAAGAGATAACGGGAAAGGATGGTCAGGTGAGGCATTCAAGCATCGCAAAGTCGATTCTTCGATATCTCCCATTCATAAAAAGAATCCAGCGTCTTTACATGCACGAGGAGATAGCCAAACAGATGACGTGGCACAAGTATGGGAAGAGATTCGAGGACGAAAACAAGCAGTTGAAGATGGGACATCCATCCGATGGTACGGCATGGAAGAACTTCGATAGGAAATTCCCCCTTGCGGCAGCCGAGGCTCGGAATGTCAGAATTGCGATAGCAACAGATGGCTTCAATCCATATGGTATATCGACTGCCAATTACAGTTGCTGGCCCGTGTTTGTTACTCCGCTAAATCTCCCTCCCGGAGTCCTAATGACAAAGAAGACCATGTTTCTGTCGCTAATCATTCCAGGCCCTGATTGCCCGGGGAAGAATTTGAGTGTCTACATGCAGCCGATTGTGGAAGATTTGAACCACTCTTGGCACCACGGGACATTGACGTACGACCGAGCATCGAAGACAAACTTCTACATGAAAGTTTGGTTGCGTATACCATGCATGACATGCCCGGGTACGCCCTAACATGTGGATGGTGTACAGCTGGTAAGTGGCCATGCCCAGTGTGCAGACACCGGCTCGAGTTCCTTTGGCTACAGAAGGGTCGCAAGTATGTTGCGTTTGACACGAATCGACAGTTCCTCAAAAGGAGGCATCCGTATAGAGAAGAAAAAAAGAACTTCAAGAAGGGCAAAGTTGTGCATTTAAAAAAAGATGTGCCGAAGTTTGATGGTACACTTGTTGAAGCCGAGCTACGTGCTCTCGTGCCGGCAGCATCACCAACTGGCCAACAATTTGAGGGATATGGTGTAACGCACAACTGGACTCACGAGGCAGCCTTAACGAAGCTCGAGTATTACAAGGACCTCGAACTTCCCCATAATATCGATGTGATGCACACTGTAAAGAATGTCGCGGAGTCCGTCTTTCACGCATGCCTGAACATTCCCGGGAAGTCAAAGGATAATGTCAAGGCTAGAGTCGATGTTGAGATTCTCTGTGATAGGGAAAAATTACACATGAAGTGTCCTATTGGCCGTCAAAAGAATTGGTTCAAGCCGCATGCCAACTTCTGCCTTTATTCCATCCAAAAGAAGGAGGCATTCAGGTGGCTCAAATATGTCGTGATGTTCCCTGATGGTTATTGCTCGAATATGAGTAAGGGAGTTAATCTTTCGACGGGAAAAGTCACCGGGCTCAGGAGTCACGACTATCATATATGGATTCAGCGGCTAATGCCGGTGATGCTTTGAGGGTATATCCCCGAGAAAGTCTGGCGAGTGTTTGCGCAGTTGAGCCATTTCTTCCGCACGCTTTGTGCTAAGCAGATATGTCCCAAGGTTATTGCAAAGCTACAAGATACAGTGCCGGAGTTTCTATGCAATTTGGAGATGATATTTCCGCCAGGCTTCTTTACTCCGATGGCACATCTCATTGTGCACCTCGCCAACGAGGCACTCTTGGGTGGACCGGTGCAGTTTCGTTGGCAGTTCTGTATTGAGAGAGAGTTTAAGTATATTCGAAAGATAACTGGAAACAAGGCCAAGATTGATGCATGCATAGCCAGGCAATATGCCTCCGGGAGATGGCAGATGCCGCGACAACGTACTATCCCGATGATGTTCCCACTCAGCATAACCCGGTCACACGTTACAATGTCGACGTGCCCGAGAATGACCCCAAGCTACAACTATTCCAATTCCCCGGTGGCAAGGCTGGTAAAGGAACAAAATATAAATTGGAGAACGAAGAGAAGGATTGTATAATGCTATATGTGCTTATGAACATGAAGGAAGTGGTCCCATTCGTAAGGTAAAATGATGAACAAATTACTTTGCAGCTAGTAAACTCGTCTCGGTATAATGCTTATTTTCTCCTTTCAGCAAATTCACGGATGAAATGTGGCCATATGATAAATTGCCCCAACCCTCGGAGATGGACACTCTACTGAAAGAGGGTGCTCCCGGAATTAATAAAAACTTTATGTCATGGTTCATGGAAAAAGTAATTTCTAACATTGTCCTCTTACCTTGCAACATGTGACTTGTCCCTCTTATTACACGTAATTAATGCACTCAACAAATTTGAAATGTTCTTGTAGGGCCGTGAGAGAAACGTTGATATGATAGATGAGTTGAAATGTGTTTCCCAAGGTTGTAGCCGTGAGGTGACCAAGTATGAGAAGTATGATGTGAATGGGTTTCGCTTCCATACAGAGACACACCAGAAGGGTCGGGCGAATCCCAAAACGATAAATACTGGGGTCTACACCAAATGAGCCAATAACTTTGATTACTACGGAAGGTTACAAAGTGTATACGAGTTGACATTCAATCGTACGAACGTGTAACTCAATGTCGTCGTGTTCAAGTGTCATTGGTTCGACCCAATAGGTGGACAGAGAAGTGATAAGTCCATTGGGTTAGTTGAAGTTAAGCCTTCAACCACCTATAGCGGAGCCGATGTCTTTGTTGTGGCTCACCAAGCCAAGCAAGTTTATTATTTGCCCTACCCATGCCAGAAAGCGGAAGTCAAGGGTTGGGAAGTCGTCTTCCAGGTATCGCCACATGGTAACCTACCGATTCCCTCTGAGGATGATTACAACAACATTGACCCCGTGACATACGAGGGGATTTTCTATCAAGAGGAACAGGACTTCGGGGAATATATTTTAGAACCGTTTGTTGAAGAGGACCTCGGGAACGATGCAGAAACTCGTGGTGAGTCAGTGGTGGATCTAAAGGACATATCTATGCTCGAGAAGTTACTTGAGGCGAATGACAATTATGATGAGCCTCCACCCATCGACCCTTCAACTTTGTACTCAAAAGATAGTGATAGTGATAGTGAGCCAGAGAAAGAGAAAGAGAAAGAGACGGAGTATGAGAGTGAGAGTGAGAGTGATGATGGCTGGTGAGGGTCTTTTATTCTTAGTATTTATTTGTCAACATGCTTCTTAATTGCATTGTGCCTTTTATTCTTAGTATCTTCATTTTATTATGTCAACATGCTTCTTAATTGCATTGTGCCTTTTATTCTTAGTATCTTCATTTTATTATGTCAACATGCTTCTTAATTGCATTGTGCCTTTTATTCTTAGTATCTTCATTTTATTATGTCAACATGCTTCTTTATTGCATTGTGCTTAACTGTTTTATTTTTCTCAATGCAGGTGACTGAACAATATGAGCAGCGGCAAGGAAGACTCGGCGAGCTTGCTTAAGACGCTGGCGCAGGTGAAGAGGAATATTCCTAGAGCGCCTAGACGGAGTGATCGAGCCTCGGTGCGCAATCCGCGTTACGCCGATGGTACCGATGGACGTGTACGAGGTGGAGGACGAGGACGAGGTGGAGGACAAGGTGGCGGCGGGGTACACATGGACTTTGACGAGCCACCCTCCGCTTCTGGCAACGTGGCTCCTGAGTTGTTCCTAGAAGGTCCGTCTAGTGGGGAGGTGGAGATGGAGACGGAGTCTACACACGAGTCGGACTCTAGGGCTGAGTTGGAGGTGATGGAGGGTGGGGGTGCGCCGAAGCCCTTGAAGATTCGTGGAGAAGCTAGAGTCACCGAGGCGAGGAAGGAGCCGAAGACCCATGATGACAAGGCCCTTATCATTCCTTCGAGCGATGAGTAAGTGTACTACTTCAGAAATTTCGAACATGTATTTTCATCTTGGGCATAATAAACAATTTGGCATGTGTACTAATGTGTGATTTATTTGCAGCAACTGGACATGGGAGGCCAAGCCCCCCCCCCCCCGCCAGCATAACAGCTTGCCTGGGGCTCTGATTAAGAAGTTCTGGCCGGGCAAATACACTCCCCTTAGCACGGTCCCCGGTGGCGAGACGAAGCTGGCCACTACTTGGGCGGACTATGAGGATGCCCCTGCCGTAGGCTTCGCGACAACTGCTGAGGTTGTGACCACCAAGTTCTGGGTAAGGCATATATTTCTCGAGCACCGTTCATAGTTGATGACCCTAATGTGCTAACTCATGACTTTCAAAACTGATTTATGCATGATTGAAGTACTTCTATCGTGTGGACCCGGAGCTTGAGACGAAGGCACGTCTCACTTTGCGTGGCGCTTGCGAGAGGTTGACACCGCAACAGTGGTACAACCAAAAGGTCACCTGCGCTAGTGCCTTCTGGGCTAACAAGGGTAAGAGGGTCAAGAAGGAGTACTATGTCGGTAACCAGCCTACGGAGGAATGGGCAATGACCATTGATGAGTACATTACGGTGAGTAAAATGTCAATGAGATTCTACATTGCTGCTAAGTTTTCATTGGATTATCTTGAGTTGAGTATTGCGTTTTCAGGTTTGTCCCGAGTGGGCCGAGCAGCATAGGGAGGCATGGGAGGAGCTGACTAGGGCGAGGTGGCTCAGGGAGGACGAGGAGTTTGCAGCCTTGTCGAGGCGTAACATGGAGAACCGAGGCACCGGTGGCACACACTGCGCGGGAAACCGCGACTACACCCGCTTCAAGGCGAAAACGATATGTATATACATGGAACGACCTTCTTTCATTTCCCGTCATGTTACATTTGTGATACGCATAACTTTTCTTTTCGCGATGCAGGTGGCCGAGGCACCACCTGGGGTGGTGCTTCATGATGCCGAGATATATGACATGATGCGGACGAAGCAGAAGCCCAATCCCGCATTGCCTCAGCCACAGTACTACGGCAATGCCAAGGCCGCCAAGGATGACTACTGCGACATGGTGAGGTCTCGTCACCCGGAGGTGGATGACCCCTTGCGCATCCCGACCGACGAGGAGTCGTTGATCCTGTCGGGGCGCGGGCATCCGCATGGCCATTTCCCCTTTCTGAATAAGGTGGTCAAGCCTACCCACGCCACGAGCTACACGCGTCTCAAACATACCATCACCGCCGACAGCCCCCAGCCTCGTCCCCGGCCTGCTCATCCACCCGCCTACGATGTAAGTTTTCCTCATTTTCATCCTCTTTCCGGTTTTCCTTCCTACATGGCTAAGTGTTGACGAGATTCATTGTTTCTGAAATTGTAGCCTGAGTTCGAGGCGGCCTTCGAAGCCTGTAATGAAGCGTATCAGCAGGCCGCTGCGCAGTGGAATAAGAAGAATACGGCCTACATGGCGTATATAGGAGTAAGTTTGAATCTTTCTTCTCGCAAGTAGATGACAAGTCTCAGTTTGATGCTTTATTTCTGTAAAGCCTGACTTGTAACCTATCTTGCAGGCACTGATGACTTCTTTGTCTAGTGGTACACCGCAATCGGACCCCGTTCCCATGGCGGGGGTCATGCCTATCATGCCATCGAGGGCAACTTTTGCTATGACTTACTACGGATCCACACCGGTAAGTTCTTTGCCAAACCGGTAGTTACCACTTTCCTTTGCCTCGCAAGTTGCTAACATGTAGGGAACATGTAGGGAATGGGATGCTCCAGGAACCAGGCCTCGCGGGGTGGGCGCGAGGTCACACCGGTTCATGAAGGTGGTTGGTCTCCTGGGCGTTCTGCTGGTGCCTCTCCGTCGACTTCTCCTGGGACTACTCCCGGCGCCTCTCCGTCGACTTCTCCTGGGCGTACTCCCGGTCCTTCTCCAGGTGGTTCTTCTGCAGCTTCTACCGGAGCGCAACCCTGGGCTTCTCGTTTCGTCAACGATGAGGGCGGATACACCCCGCCCGGGTCCTTCCTGCGCTAGTCGGCATCAGGTTTCTTGCTTGCTACTACTACTATTCCTATCATGTGCTACCTACTACTATGTATTTGGATGACATGGCACTCTCCTCTTGTATGCTACTATGTGTATTTTGGTGAATTGTGGTGAATTATGGTGAATTTCGATGAATTTCGATGAATTTGGATGTATGAACTGCTTTACTGTCATAACTGAACTGTTGTACTGTGAATTGTGAACTGCTGACAAAAAAAATGCGCAAGGCTACGCCGAGGGCAATGCCGTCGGCATAGGCCTGCCCTCGGCATAGAGGCCTACTGCGACCATATGGTCAGGCCTATGCCGACGGCAAGCACGGGCGCGCACACGGACGCCACGTCTCGCAAGCTGGTCGTCGGCGTCTGCACGCTGGCCGTTGGCATCTGCATGGTTCGGGCTCCCCTCGACCCGCCATGTCGCGCGCTACGCCGACGGCTATACCGTCGGCGTATGGTGCCCGCTGTTAACGGTGACGACCCGCCGTGGATGCTACGCCGAGGGGCTCGCCGGCCGTCGGCGTAGGACGCGTACGCCAAGGGCTAGCACTACGCTGATGGCACACCTACCTATGCCGAGGGACCCAGACGCCGAGGGCTGCCGTCGGCGTAGCCTACGCCGAGGGCCAGGCATGGCTACCCCGAGGGCAGCCGGCCGTCGGCGTCTCTGCAAATTCCTGTAGTGATTGTTGATTCTTTGATAGGAAGTATTATCCAAATTTATAGTTAGACTTAAGTAGAACACAAGAATACCAGTAAGACTTTAGCAATTAAGGTGTTACTTTCAACCACATTGTGTATCAATATTCTAAAAAACGAAGTGGTGATTGTAGTAGTTGAATCAAAACAGTGAAGCAGAACTTATCAGTGCAGTAGCTAAAAAGCGTAGGAATGAGGTGATAGCGGGGTGTTCAATAAGATTGATCATATGATGACATACAAATAACATAGTGTTCATCTCTAACTCTTTTGTGTGTAGGTATATGTTCCAAATACAGTGCATACTAACCAAGAGAATTTGTACAATATTCGTTGTCCCACCTGCCCATTTCATCGGGGCCAACTTGAAACTACAGGTAATTAAGGTCTACCGTTTCGAATAGCTCAGAAAAAAGCGTTAGCACTCCATGAAAACACAATATCCTCAAGCTAGCACATATTCCTATTGTTTTCCCTAACTGTCACCTTAGGGTTCGCATGTTCAACATAATAATAGGTAATACGCTTTGCAGATAAATACTAAAATCATATATATGATGGAGCAATAAAATTTTAGTACTAAAATCATGTCACTCAGGCCCTAGCAACAAACATAAGCATAGAAAAGGTGTATCAAGACTAAACAAGAATATATTTAATATAAACACCGTAAATCTCGCTACATATGTATGATTACATGATCAATCCCATCGACCTCACATGCCTACAGAGAACTACTCACTCATGGTAATGGACAACGAGCACATGGTTGATGGAGACGCTGTTGATGACGATGGTGGTGAAGATGGTGTCAAAATTACCCTATCCGGCATGGAGAGCAGAACCAATCTGACCCCTGAAACGAAGATCGTGGTGGTGGCGGCACTCTGTTTCGCGAAAATCTCCTTCCTCCTAGGTGGATATGTGTTCAGGGTTTACAAGGGATACATGAAAGGAGGCGGCCAGACGACATCCGAGGGCCAAAAGGGCCTTGGTGGGCAGGGCCCCACCTTTAGTAGCGCCACTTGTGCTCTTTTGAACGTGCCTCTTGTCGTGACGTTCCAAAGCCTAATATTCTTATTCCGGTGAAAAACGTGTGTGGTATCTTTACCTGATTTTATATCATTGTGGGATCTAACAATTTTATTCAAGTATGGTAAAATTTCAAAGCAAATTATTGAGAAAAGTACTTGAAAAGGTAGATCCGTTTGGAATGTATCACCCATCCACTACTATTAGTTTGTTCTATGAATGATGCGTCAGTGTTTATTTTTTTTAGAGAAAAAGGGCCTCGCCCCGGTTCCAAATATATTGAAACCAAACAGCACCAACAGTATCTTCCAGACGATCAATCTTGTCCACACACACACCCCTACCACACTTATCTTACAACACATCCAACCAACACATAACAGTTTTAACCCCAACAACAGGGGGAAACCAGCCAGCAGTTTGGGGCAAACACAAACTTGCACAGAAAACACACCTATCCACCAAAGTAAACCTCATCATCCAAGCTCAGGGCCGGTTTAGGACCTGAAAGCCAGCGCCATCACCCACCAGGATTAGATCGTTCGCCTCCATCGTCCTCCTCAGATCCTCGGCAGTGATCAGCATCGGCCCAAATCCCCTCGTGTTGTTCATAGCACAGACCTCCAAAGCTGACCCGACCTCTTCTGAGGAGTCAACCAGGCCTCGGCCACAACATCAGCGGTGGCCGCCGAGCTGAAGCCTCCACCTTGTTCAGCAACGTCATCTGTTCTCCTCTTCCTTCCTCCTTGAGGATGATTTTCCATTGCACACATATGCAAACCAAGTGTTTCCACAAACCCTGCATGCCAAGCCATTGAGAACGATTGAAGACAAAGTCATTTCTGGTAATCCAGATAGCTCTCAACACAGCAGCAAAGATCATATTAATGTTACTATTTTTCTTTTTGTTAACCCAGAGAGCAGAAATGTCATGCATACTTGAAACTTTAAAATTAATATCCAAGGCAATACCAATCTCTCTCCAGAGTTTTGTTGCTACCACACAATCAAAAAAGAGATGTTGACAAGACTCCACTTCATTGCAAAACACACAAGTCAAGTCATCAACATTCTGTCTTTTAACCAAATTATCTCTAGTGAGTAACTTGTTATGGAAAAGTAACCAGAGAAACAAATGAATTTTTGGGGGTACTTTCAGTTTCCAGACACAATGAATATTAACAGGGGTAATCCCACCAAAGTTAATCACAACATACATAGATTTCACACTATAGGAACCACTAGCCTCCCACATCCAAATCAGACTATCTTTTGTACCATCAAAAGAGATAGATTGGGCAATTTGTTGGATTTCAAACCATTGCACCATTGATCTATGATCAAAACATCTCCTAAAAGTCACTTTCAAATTAGATCCATCCCAAAGATCAGCAATAGATTTATTCTGCTCATTCATCAAGAAATAATCTCCCAGTATTGAATGGCCAAAGAGCAAGAACCAAACCAGTGATCCTCCTAGAACTTAATGTTCCTGCCATCCCCAATTTTCCATTGATAACCCATTTTAGCAGCCTTAGCAGCCCACATAACTCCTTTCCAAAAGGGAGACACACCATTTAAAGAACAAGCAAAAATATTTGGGTTATCCAAAGTATACTTAGTATCCACAATTTTCTTCCATATTTTATCATCACTTAAGTGATAGTTCCTAATCCAAGAGGCTAGCAGGCACATGTTCATCTCTGCTAAATCAGGGATGCCCAAGCCTCCATACTTTTTCTTCCTAGTAACCAAGCCCCAGTTGGCTAAATGATATTTATGGTGCCCCTCATAATTGTCCCATAAGCAGTGAGCCATTTGGAAATTAATAAGGGCAATGGCCCATTTAGGGAACTTAATCGCACTAAGGAGATAGAGAGGGATACTATCCAAAACACTTCCCACCAGCTGTAATTTAGCAGCATGATTAAGTAGTTTCCCTCTCCAACCACCAGCTCTGTTGAGTATTTTATCCACAACAGGTTGAATATTCTCTTTCCTAAGTTTACTATGATGAAGAGGAACCCCTAAATAATTCATAGGGAAAGCTCCTAGCTTACAACTCAAAGATTGTGCAATAAGCTGAGCTTCCTCTTCATCAACATTAATAGGAACAAGGTCACACTTATGGAAGTTTATTCTCATTCCAGACATGTGTTCAAAACAAGCTAGAATCCACTTCAAATTTATAGCAGTTTGTAACTTGTTTTCTAGAAAGAGGAGGGTATCATTAGCATATTGCATACTAATAACCCCACCCCCTCCTAGATTCTGCATAAGCCCAGCAATCTGTCTATCCACAGCTGCTTTTCAAAGCACCTTGGTGAAGACATCAGCCATAAAGTTAAAGAGGATTGGTGAGATGGGATCCCCCTGTCTCACCCCTCTGCTGGTGAGGAAAAATTGACTATTACAGTCATTAATTCGAACACCAACATAACCCTTATGTAAGAGACCCTCAATAATAGACATCCACCTTGGGATAAAACCCCTCATCCTCATAACTCTCAACAGAAAATCTCTATCAACCCTATCATAAGCCTTTTCATAGTCAAGTTTGAAAATAAAACCAGATTGACTTTTATGCACTGCATCATGAATGACTTCATGAGCAGATACTACACTCTCAACAATATATCTTCCCTTAATAAAGGCTGTTTTGTTAGGGGAAATAAGTTCCTCACTAACCACACCTAGCCTGTTAGTAGCACACTTAGAGAAAATCTTAAAACTGCAATTGGTCAAAGCTATAGGTCTGAACTTCTGTATAGTTACAGCATCAGGTTCCTTTGGAATTAGAGTCAACAGAGAAAAAATCAATCTATAAAGATCAAGTTTCCCTTCATTCCAATCTTTAACCATAGCCATGAAATCAGCTCTAATGAGCTCCCAAAAATGTTGAGAAAACAGAAAAGAAAACCCATCAGGACCAGGAGCACCTTCAGCATAAGAGCCAAAGATGGCATCCTTAACCTCTTTCTCAGAAAAATCAGCATTCAGCATATTATTATGTTCTTGAGACACCAAATCCTCAGGGTCCCAAAAATATTCCATCAAGTCAATGTCAAGGCAAGGTTCTTTGCAAAACATATTATTATAGTATGCAACAGCAATATCCAACATACATTTATTGTCCTAAACCATACCAGCCTCCCCCTTCAATTGACAAATTTGTTTCTTCCTTCTCCTCTGGTTAGCTACAGCATGGAAATAAGAAGTATTACGATCACCTTCTAAGATATATCTATCTCTATCTCTTTGCCTAGCTTTAATCTCCTCAATACCCCAAATTTTAGTTAATTCAAAAGAAATATTTTTCATCCTTTTTTTTGGAATTTGGAGATGAACTTTGAGTTTCAGAAAGAATATCCAGAGAATCATACTCAGCCACCAATCCTTGCTTAAGTTTCCTTTGAGCAGATTCAATGTTAGCAGACCAGCCTTTTAAACCTTTCCTAGTATTCCTCAACTTAAACTGCCATCTATCAAGAGAATTCTTGTGGTGGAAAGGAATTTGCCAGAACTTAGCAACCACTTGATCAAAACCCTCAATTTTAAGCCACCATTTCTCAAATCTAAACTGTTTAGTGTGTGGAATTTTTAGAGCACCAGTGTCCACAATCAGAGGAGTATGGTCACTGCCTACTCTAGGTTTAGAAGAAAGGCTACTAGCAGGAAATAAAGCATCCCAACATGTAGACACAAAAACTCTATCTAATAAGGCCATGACCAAGTTATCTTGGTTATTGGCCCAAGAGAGTTGTCTACTAGGGTTCTTCAACTCCAACATATTGACTTTATTAATCCAATCATTAAACAGGTTAGCCCAATGCTGATTTATGTTGCCAGTGTTTTTCTCACATTTTTCTCTAATGAGATTAAAATCACCACTCCAACAAGCCATGACATTATGCAGTTCATTAATAAAATCTAATTTATGCTCTTCATAAGAAGAACCATGCACAACAATGACTCTCCACAAAATTTTGTCTTTCTTGGATTTAATTTGTACAGAGACACAGTAAGATAAAATGTCCCATTTAACTATGTCAAAAACCTCACTGTTAATCCCAACAAGAATTCCTCCAGCAGTCTTCACAGCTGGCAACCAATTCCAGGAGAATCTCCCTCATGGATCTAGGTGCTGCAGTTGTGAGCTAGTGAAATCCTCTTTTTTGGATTTAGAGAAACAAATAATAGCAGGGCATGTTTCTCTAATGAGATCATGCACTCTAGTTATCTTATCAGGCCTATTCAAGCCTCTAGAATTCCAAATTAGAGCTACTACCATTTTTAAAAATCAATTTCCTTCTCCCCCTCTTTTTACTATGGACTAGTGTCCAAGGTTCATCATCATCAGGGACACCACTAATGTGATCCTCCTGATCAGATAGAACCTCCATACTCTCCTCCAGATCTACTTGCAATTCTTCCATAGTTAGACTAATGTCATTAGGAAGAAAGCTAGCAGGATTAGAGAGATGAAACTCATCAAGTCTTTTAATTTCAACCACCTTAATCTTATCAATGACAACATCAGCATTTTTAGATATACTACCAAGGCTAATGCCAGCATTTTTTGCTTTATCAAGTAAAGAAAGATTATCAAGAGCAGCAAAGGAATTGGAAAAACCACAGATCTTGTTACCTTTGGTAATCTCTAGGTTTTTAGCTTTTTTGAGATCTTGTGCCTTTTCAATCACACTCTTACCATCTCTTGGGATCCTAGAACTCATTCTAATAGCTTGAATAGGGCCCCACTGCTTCTTCTCCTTCCATGCAATAAGAGCATGGTAGGCTCAGGGTTATTGTTCACCGGGACCACCTCTTTTTCTTTGATATTATCCTCACCATCATCACTTTCATCGTCAAACTGTTGAATCAAGTTCTTCCCAATGTTTTCCTCAACACTCCTCAGCACCAACACACCATCATTGGGGATGAGTGTTTCCTTGCCAAACACCTTAGCTTGGACACTTGTCTCTAGACTGTTGAATAGCAGATCCAGATCCATTTCTTCCACCATGAGGAAGTGAAGGCTCAGTTTCCATCTTACTGTTGCTCCCCCCGTCTTGCTCTTATCCAGGGCTCTGAATCATCCCCAAGATCTGCATCTTCATCAAGTTTGTTTTCTTCATTTTTATTTCCAGGATCCTCATCATCATCCTCATCCAAGTCAATAGCTGATACGTCCAAAACGTATCCACTTTCCCGAACACTTTTGCTATTGTTTTGCCTCTAATTTGTGTACTTTGGATGCAACTAACACGGACTAACGCTGTTTTCAGCAGAACTGTTCTGGTGTCTCGTTTTTGTGCAGAAATCCAACTTTCAGGAAAACCCTCGGGATTTTGACAGAAGGCCCTATTTTCCCGTAAAACTCACTGAGCCGAACGGAAAGTCGGTGGAGGCCCGAGAGCCCCACACCCTAGGGCGGCGCGGCCCAGAGGGGGCGCGCGGCCCTAGCGTGTGGCCCCTCGGCAGGCCTCCGACGCCCTCCTTCGGACTACTTATCGCCCTCGACCTAAAAACGCACGGGGAGAAGTCGAAGTCGCCGTAAACCCTCCCGAACGCCGCCACATCGCGAAACTCCGTCTCGGGAGCCGAAGTCTCCGTTCGGCACTCCGCCGGGACGGGGAATTGGAGGAGATCATCGCCGCCATCACCACCGACGCCTCTACATCAACCAGCCATGTTTCCCCCATCCATGTGTGAGTAATTCCCCCGCTGTAGGCTGAAGGGGATGGTAGGGATTGGATGAGATTGGTCATGTAATAGTGTAAGATTGTTAGGGCATAGTGCCTAGTGTCCGTAATTGGTACTTTGATGATATTGTTGCAACTTGTTATGATTAATGCTTGTCACTAGGGCCCGAGTGACATGATCTCAGATCTGAACATGTTATTGTTTCATCATGATATTCATTGTTTATGATCTTACCTGCAAGTTGTATACACATGTCGCTGTCCGGAACCAATGGCCCCGAAGTGACAAAAATCGGGACAACCTGAGGGGATGGTAGTGATGTGAGGATCACATGTGTTCACGGAGTGTTAATGCTTTGCTCCGGTACTCTATTAAAAGGAGTACCTTAATATCCATTAGATTCCCTTGAGGCCTGGCTGCCACCTGCCGGTAGGACAAAAGATGTTGTGCAAGTTTCTCATTGCGAGCACGTACGACTATAATTGGAACACAAGCCTATTGATTGCTTTGTACTTAGACACCGTTTTATTATTATCTGCAAATGCCCTGCTTGATTGTTACATGAGTTTCTCTCATCCATGCAACGCCCGTTATCCATCCCCGTGCCTGCAGTATTTTAATCCTGCTGTTTACTATAATCACTACTGCTGTCTCCGTTACTCGCTGCCGTTATTTCACTACCATGCTATCGCTATAAAACTCGTTACTATCGATAAACTCTTGCGAGCAAGTCTCGTTTCCAGGTGCAGCTGAATTGACAACTCCGCTGTTAAGGCTTTCAAGTATTCTTTGTCTCCCCTTGTGTCGAATCAATAAATTGAGTTTTACTACCCGCGAAGACTGCTGCGATCCCCTATACTTGTGGGTTATCAAGACCGTTTTCTGGCGCCGTTGCCGGGGAGCATAGCTTTATTTGGAAGTTCACTTGGATTGATATTGTTCGCTGCAAATTCTCCATCATGGGTAAAACTCGCGATCCTAAAGTCGCCATATTACCATCCACTACAAGAAAAGGTACAACTCGAGTACCTCTCGTCGCTCTTGATTCACCATCTCGTGATTGATAAACTTGTTTCACCGCCACAAGCTTCACTTGCCGGTACTTCTGCTGAATCTGAAAACTCTTATGATATTGATAATGTTTCGCCGTGCTTGATGATAGTGGTTCATTGGGATCCTTTCTAGATGCTACAATTGCTAGGTCTAGACAAATTGAAAATACCGAAACTCCCGATGCTACTACACATGTTAATTCACCCGAACTTGATTATTCTAGTGATGATCCCGATGAAGATTATGTGGAGCTTAATGATGATTTAATTAATAGATGCAATGCTACCGCTGATGCAAGTAAAATTAAAAAAATTCTCACACAATATACCGTTAGACATAAGTTATCTCCTGATCCTAAATTTGCCACATCTCCTATATGCATTAAGGATAAAGATTATGATTTTTCTCTTGATCTATCTCATATAGCTATTGTAGAGAAAGCACCCTTTTGTGGTACTGAAAAAGAAAGTGTTGTAAAACACCTGATTGAACTTTCTTCAATGAGTAGTTTGTTTTCTGATGATATTAAGATGCGTACTTATTTTGTCGCTAAATTTTTTCCTTTCTCATTAAAGGATGATGCTAAAACTTGGTATAATAATTTGCCTCCTGGTTCTATTAAAAGTCCAACTGATTTGCGTGATGTTTTCTTTCGAAAATACTTTCCTGCTAGTGCTCAACATGTTGCTTTACAGAAAATTTATAGATTTGACCAGGGAGATGAAGAGAAATTGCCTGAAGCTTGGGCAAGATTTTGATCTCTTATCAGAGCTCGACCTGGACATGATTTAGAAAAGAATGATTTACTTGATATATTTTATAGTGGACTAACCATTGAGTCTAGGGCATATCTGGATAGTTGTGCTGGTTGTGTTTTCAGGAAAGAACTCCGGACTGAAGTCGAAGAATTATTGGCTAAAATAGGCCGGAATCATGATGATTGGACTACGCCTGAACCAACTCCAACGCCAATATTGAAGAAGAGGGGTTTAATTAAATTGAATGATGAAGATATGAGGGAAGCCAAGAAGTCTCTCAAGGAGAAAGGTATTAAATCTGAAGATGTGAAGAATCTACCTCCCATAGAAGATATATGTGAGATAATTCCCCCTTCATCCATGATTGAGGTAAATTCCCTTCAGCGCTTTACTAGGGAAGATATTCCGTATTCAAAACCTCCTTCGCAATGCTTAGATGAATTTGATAATTATATTGTTAAGCAAGAAAATTTTAATATGAGAGTAGAGAATCATCTAATGGAAAATTCTCAAGCTATTAGCAATTTGCATGATGTTGTGGAGAGAACCTCTAATGATGTTAAGATGCTTGTTAAACATTTTCAAATGGTTCAAACTCAAATTGATCAACTCACTAAAGTGCAAAATGACTTATTACAAAATAATTCTAAAGAGAAACATGCTTATGAAGTAACAACTAGAGGTTTTGTCTCTACCCAGGATCCTCTATATCCTGAAGGGCATCCCAAAAGAATTGAACAAGATTCTCAACGCATTGAACCTAGAGCTCCTTCTAAGAAAAAGAAGAAGAAACATAAAAATGTTGTAGAATCCTCTGAACCTCGTTAATGATCCTAATAGTATTTCTATTTCGATGCTGAAACTGAAAGTGGTAATGAACATGATAATAATAATGGTAATGATAAGAATGGTGTTTCTGATAAAGAAGAGGTTGAAGAGGAACCTGAAAAGCAAGATAAAAATAAAAAGTATACTAAAGAAGATTTTATTGCTAAGAAACATGGTAATGAAAGGGAACCCTGGGTGCAAAAGCAAATGCCTTTTCCTGCTAAGAAACTAAAATCAAAGGAAGAAGAACACTATAATAAATTTTGTGATTGGATGAAACCTTTATTCTTGCAAATCCCTTTGATCGATGCTATTAAATTGCCTCCTTATTCAAAGTATATGAAAGATATTGTTACTAACAAAAGGAAAATCCCCAATGAGGAAATTTCCACTATGCTTGCTAATTACTCTTTCAATGGCAAAGTTCCAAAGAAGTTGGGCAACCCAGGTATACCTACTATTCCTTGTTCTATTAAGAATAATTATGTTAAAACTGCTCTATGCGACTTGGGAGCCGGTGTTAGTGTTATGCCTTTTTCTCTCTATAAGAGACTTTACTTAGATAAGTTGATACCTACTGATATATCTTTGCAAATGGCTGATAAATCTACTGCTATTCCTGTTGGTATATGTGAGGATGTTCCTGTTCAAGTTACTAATAACTGCTTGATATTAACTGATTTTGTTGTGTTGGAAATGCCTGAAGATGATAATATGTCTATTATTCTTGGGAGACCTTTTCTTCACACCGCAGGGGCTGTTATTGATTGCAATAAAGGAAAGGTTACTTTCAATGTTGATGATAGGGAGCACACCGTCTATTTCCCCAAGAGGATTGAAAAAGCATGTGGAGTTAATACTATTTCTAATGTGAGAACTATCAAAGTCAGAACTATTGATTGTCCTATATATGAGCCTAAAGAAGAATATCAAACTCTTGTGATTGGATCCATATCAATACAATTCAAGGTAACATGATTGATTTGAGGTTTATTTCTTCATATGCTATGTAAAATTTATTTGGTGGCAAGACTTGATCAACCTTGTTAGCAAATACTTTTTATATGCATAGAGGAGGTAAACAACATCTCTTTCTTCCTCCACTTGCTCTAGTTGCTGTAGCACTTTTATTTTGCAAAGTTCCTTAGTTATTTGGAGATTTCAAAAATTTCCTGGCCAGTAATAATAAACTTAATACCCAGAAATGTGCATTTTTCAAAGTTTTCAAAAATTCACAAAAATTATACCGTTGGTCCTATTTTTCGACGAGGCACCTGGGAGCACCTGGGGATGACCAGTGGGGCACCCCAGGGTGGCACCCCACAGGCTAGCGCGGCCAGCAAGGGGGGCGCGCCACCCTGGTGTGTGGGCCCCCCTTTACCCCACTTTAGCATCTCTTCCTCCCACACTCTTCTCTCTCCCGAAAAAATCGACACCAGCTTCCTCTCACTCGTGTTTTTGCTCAAGAACTCCAGATTTCTCGATCTCTTTGCTCAACCCAGATTTCTGTCTGAAATTTGGCACATTTGTTCTTCGGTATGTGACTCCTTCGATTATCCAAGTAGAATTTTGTTTGGTGGAGTATATCTTGCATATTTCACTGCTGTATGTAACATGTTTAGTGAGCTTGCATGCTTGTTATAAGTGGTAGAAACTAGTTTTGATGCATGATTAGTACTCTAGCAAGTTCCTATGGTAGTTTCCCTCAATTATATGTCACGAAATCAAGTTTTATATTGTTTGTTGAAAAATTTCAGAAAAGGGGGATGGACAACTTTAAGTTTGGAGAAGTGTTCCAAGGGGAGACAACAAGCACGGGGAGGCCCTCTAGGTCATCCACCCGATGCAGGCCATCCTACAATGAGGATCTCATCGCACCAAGCTTCGCACCCGAGGAGGACAATGGAGTCCCAGACGCTGCATCATTTCCATGCTATGACTTTTTGAGTAATGCAGGGTTGTTGGATGATTTCTTTACCCTCGTCGGTAGGGCAAGTTTGACCACATATGTGGGAGATGAGAGTGAGCAATACTACACGCTCACTAAAATCTTTGTGGAGAGCTTCAAGTTCAACAATAAGCACTTTCACCCAACAGTTTCATTCAAGATCTATGGTAAACCTATTACTATGAAGTTGGAAATTTTTTGTGCTGCATTGGGTATTGTCCCGTAGGTACAGCAAGGAAGATTGAGGACAACCCAAGGGAATTGTTGGAGCTCTATCGAGGGATTACCAATGATGATTGTCGCACCATTCAGCGTGGCAAGATAAGAAACATTCAACTCCCCGCCATTAAGTATTTTGCTTATTACATTGGTACTAGCATTCTTGGTAGGGAGAACACTAGCAACATATCTAGCTATCACCTTGGTTTCTTAATTGCTGCACTCACTGGGGAAACACCTTATCATCTTGGTGCTCTTGTTACTCGCCCCTTGTCTAACAAGGGGCCCATATTTGGAAGAATTATTGCTTCGCGCGTTTTAGCATATTTAGAGCTTCCTCTTGACCCCAATGATGTGAAAATAGCTCCTATGAGGCTCGATATTGCTGCTATGAAGAGTCATCAATTTGTTACAGCTGACTCTAGGTTAGATAATATTGTCTATAGAGTGTTGTTTGCTGACGGGGAAGAGAGGGAAGTCCCTTTGCCCCAACCAGATTTGTTCAGTATCAACATGAAACCATGGTCGCGCTCTAAGGAGGAAGTGGATGAGAAGCTAGAGATACACAACTTCCACCAGCAGCATGACTCCGAGGACGCCGAGCCCTCCTACGACTACACCGTCACGTATCCGGGTGCTTCTTCTAGCACATACCCGGAATATGATCCATCTTCGTACTACGAGGGTGCTTCTTCATGGGCACCATGGGGATGATCTCCACTTAGGCTAAAAGCCTAAGCTTGGGGGGAGGTATACCGGCATCACTCATTCTTTGCATATTATGGTTGCTGGATACTTGTACATACTTGTTTAGTCTCTTTGAGTGGTTTTCTAATGAGAGGGAGATGGTATTTGGGGAAGTGCTGCCTGAAAACAGATTCTGGGCTGTTACCAAAAACATTCGTGCGCACAGCCAGAACGTTATTTTGAGCTGCCAATTTTTGTGCATATTCCCTAGGTTGTTATCTAACTTTCATTAGTTGAACACTTTTCGAGCTGAGCAACGGAAGATTTTTGTAAAAATCGATTTTTGTACTGCTGTCAGGTTTTGGCAGATTTCTGCCATCTCGCTTTTCTGTGTTTCTTTTAGTTTTCATTTTCTTCTTCTTGCTTTGTTTCTTTCCTAAAAAACAAAAAGACCAAAAACATTTCTGTTGTTTCTCTTCACCATTTGTTTATTTTGGTTTCTTGCATTTGTTTCGCTTTATTTACTATTGCTAGTTTGCTATAAGAAAACCCAAAAAGATTTTGCTTTGTTTGCTTGTTTTCTTTTGTTCTTGTTTCCAAATTCGAAAACACCAAAAATATTTGTTGTTCTTCTCTGGTTTGTAAAGCTCTTTATGAGTTCAATGGTCTTCGGTGGCTGGAGTGTGGTTTTCATTTCATATTATCCAAGCTACACAAGTGAAAAGGCAATAATGACGATCTACGACAATCTGATTGTGGTGAGAGGCTGGTATGAACTCTATTTGTTTTCATTTTTGTACATATACTCATCCATGTGAGCATTCTTAGTGGGTTCATGTGAGGTATATGTCATTTAAGAAAGTCTAGTAGTTCATGATCTCTCATGTTAGCTCCAATTTATTAATATGAGTAGCATGTCATGGATGTTTGCTTGCATTGTTTTATTCATAGATAGGTATGATATTGTGGTATCCTCCTCCGAATAATTCGTTTGAATTAACTTGGCACATGCTCACGCATGCATATGACTGAACAAAAGTCAATTAAGCCTCGATGATTTACATTGCTTCAGAGTTCTTGTATCACTTTTATGCCTCAGTTAATTTATTTTGCCGCAAGCATGATTATGACAGTTACTGCTCTCCTGATTTGTCGCTCCCTAGTCGTTTGCTAGCCTTCACTTGTACTGAGCGGGAACGCTGCTCGTGCTTCCAAACACATGAAAACCAAGTTATTCCAGAGTGTCCACCATAAATACCTATGCATGGCATTTCAAACCATTCCAAGTAAATTCTCATGCGCTACCTTTAAACCTTCAAAAATGCTTCTCAATTTGTGTTAATGTTTCATAGCTCATGAGGAAGTATGTGGTGTTTAACTTTCAACCTTGTCATTTACTCTTGACGGACTTTCATATGGACTAGTGGCACATCCGCTTATCCAATAATTTTGCAAAAAGAGATGGCAATGGGGTTCCCAGCCCCAATTAATCAACTTCCACTAATAATTCTCTTCACATGTTTTGCTCGATTCATCAAGTAAGCAACTTAATTTTGCAAATAGACACTCCTCCATGGTATGTGATTGATGGAAGGCACCCGAGGATTCGGTTAGCCATGGCTTGTGTAAGCAAAGGTTGGGGGGAGTGTCACCCATAATAAAACTAAAATACGTGTGTAAACAAAAGAGAAGAGGGATGATCTACCTTGCTGGTAGAGATAACGTCCTTCATGGGAGCCGCTCTTGGAAGTTCGGTTGGCGAGGTAGTTGGTGTACCCATTAACATTCGTTGACAACAACAAACACCTCTCAAAATAATTTTACTCCTGCTTTACAAATGAAAAGCTCTAGCGCATGTTAATCCCTGCTTCCCTCTGCGAAGGGTCAATCTTTTACTTTTATGTTGTGTCTCCATCCTTTCTTTGAGCACTTTCTTGAGAGCACAACTGTCATTCTTAGTGTAATATGCTTGTCTCAAAATATGATTGATTGTGGTACAACTTTGATGCTTTTATCTTTGACAATCACTATTTCTAGTCTTTCTATGAACTTCAGAGGTGCCTGAGCATTTATGTTTTGCTGATCAAATATGGGCAAGCGAGATACCACTCTATCATACTCATTTATGAACATTGCAATCCTGCTTATATACATGATTCATGATACTTATTATTAATTGTTGGTACCTTTCCATGATTGACATAGCTATTGGATGATCTTATTTGCATGTATCTTATTATGAACTGCCTAAGTGTTAGCCATAGCATGAGAATATTTACATCATATGAACAAATGTGTTCGTGAAAGTTCTTTTATCGCTCAGTTGTTAACTGAATTGCTTGAGGACAAGCAATAAGCTAAGCTTAGGGGGAGTTGATACGTCCAAAACGTATCCACTTTCCCGAACACTTTTGCTATTGTTTTGCCTCTAATTTGTGTACTTTGGATGCAACTAACACGGACTAACGCTGTTTTCAGCAGAACTGCTATGGTGTCTCGTTTTTGTGCAGAAATCCAACTTTCAGGAAAAACCTCGGGATTTTGACAGAAGGCCCTATTTTCCCAGAAAACTCACGGAGCCAGAAGGGCAAGTCAGGTGGAGGCCCGAGGGCCCCACACCCTAGGGCGGCGCGGCCCAGGAGGGGGGCGCGCGGCCCTAGCGTGTGGCCCCCTCGGCAGGCCTCCGACGCCCTCCTTCGGACTACTTATCGCCCTCGACCTAAAAACGCACGGGGAGAAGTCGAAGTCGCCAGAAACCCTCCAGAACGCCGCCACATCGCGAAACTCCGTCTCGGGAGCCAGAAGTCTCCGTTCTGGCACTCCGCCGGGACGGGGAATTGGAGGAGATCATCGCCGCCATCACCACCGACGCCTCTACATCAACCAGCCATGTTTCCCCCATCCATGTGTGAGTAATTCCCCCGCTGTAGGCTGAAGGGGATGGTAGGGATTGGATGAGATTGGTCATATAATAGTGTAATATTGTTAGGGCATAGTGCCTAGTGTCCGTAATTGGTACTTTGATGATATTGTTGCAACTTGTTATGCTTAATGCTTGTCACTAGGGCCCGAGTGCCATGATCTCAGATCTGAACATGTTATTGTTTCATCATGATATTCATTGTTTATGATCTTACCTGCAAGTTGTATACACATGTCGCTGTCCGGAACAATGGGCCCCGAAGTGACAGAAATCGGGACAACCGGAGGGGATGGTAGTGATGTGAGGATCACATGTGTTCACGGAGTGTTAATGCTTTGCTCCGGTACTCTATTAAAAGGAGTACCTTAATATCCGATGAGATTCCCTTGAGGCCCGGCTGCCACCGGCTGGTAGGACAAAAGATGTTGTGCAAGTTTCTCATTGCGAGCACGTACGACTATAATTGGAACACATGCCTATTGATTGCTTTGTACTTAGACACCGTTTTATTATTATCTGCAAATGCCCTGCTTGATTGTTACATGAGTTTCTCTCATCCATGCAACGCCCGTTATCCGTCCCCGTGCCTACGTATTTTAATCCTGTTGTTTACTATAATCACTACTGCTGTCTCTGTTACTTCTGTTGCTGTTATTTCACTACTGTTATCTGCTATAAAGCTGTTACTATCGATAAACTCTTGCGAGCAAGTCTGTTTCCAGGTGCAGCTGAATTGACAACTCCGCTGTTAAGGCTTTCAAGTATTCTTTGTCTCCCCTTGTGTCGAATCAATAAATTGGGTTTTACTACCCGCGAAGACTGCTGCGATCCCCTATACTTGTGGGTTATCAATAGCTTCATCACCATTCTCAACAACAAAGTAGATCAGGAAAAAACATTGTTCCATCTCAAATAGTTTGTTGGAAGGAATTTTAGCCTTATCCCTTACAGCCACTTTGACTCTAACTTCCCAGTAGAAGCTTCTGAAAATACCATCCCAGTCAATATTCACAAGGACACCAAGAGTAGTAGCTATTTGACAGATAGTCTTCCAGGTAAGCCACTTAGGAGGGATGCCAGTGATCCTCACCCAAACCTCCTGGAATTCCTCAAAAGGTTCAATCTCTCCTTCCCAATTCACAAAGTATATCACCACACCCTCCTTCTTGAGATTAATGGAGGGGTATTCCACCAGTTCATTGATTCTCTTGCTAGGAGGAAACCTAACCAGGAAATTTTTTTGGACCTAGCTATCTAATCTGCCAGAACCAATTAACTTTCCACATGTCATTGAAACATTTCTCCAGTTCTTCAGCAGAGATTTCTCCTTCCTTAACCATCACCACACCAACATTGTCCATATTCAGCCATTGCACAGCTTCAGGTCCCTCTACCTCCACATGAAAAAAATCCAAACCAGGATTTGCACTCCCCCTGTACTGAGCAGTGGGAAGTAGATTGTACCACATCAAACAGTTGTCCATATGATGACCAGTTTTACTGCAAATAAAACATCTCTTGATCCTAGTGCAAAGCCCAACATATTGACCAAACTCCCCACAATTAAAGCAAGTCGCATTCTTGAACTTGAGATCCAGAATAGGTCCAGGCCCAGAAGCAACATTCATCTGCATCGAACTCCCAGCTTTATCCCCACTGTTCTTTGACCCATCAGACACAACCCATTTTTTATTCTTCTTCTTGCTTTTGTTGCTACCAAAAGATTGTTGTTGCGAGGGGATCAAACTAG
The DNA here is from genome assembly GCF_022539505.1 of Lolium rigidum. Lineage (NCBI taxonomy): Eukaryota > Viridiplantae > Streptophyta > Magnoliopsida > Poales > Poaceae > Lolium > Lolium rigidum. Next base: position 189,720,081 of record NC_061512.1, on the reverse strand, counting down.
CACTGCTGCTCTGACTGTTTTGTTGTGGGATGCTAGGAGCTAAACCTTGCGGCAACAGGGGGAGGAAACTGCTGGTTCCCAAAGAACTGTGACCACTGAGACATTGGCCACATGTTGGGTTACATCATAGGGTACATACCTTGCGCAACTCCTCCCATCTGCTGGATCATAGGTTGCGCGAATTCCGTCTTGACAGGAACCAGATCCGGAGCAGCGCCAAGAGAGGGTGGAGCTGCACTCGTTGTCGCCGCCATTGACTGAGCACGGCCACCACCAGTGCCACGCCCCCCACCAGCTCCCCCAACCCTTCCCGAACCTCTGCCACCACCTGCCATCTTGACGACGAAAGACCTTCTTCCTTGAGCCACACCCCACATATCCGAGAATTTAATCACGGTTGGTTTGGGGAGAAATCCCGTCCCAGCAGGATGACAATCAGCTGGAGTGAATGATTTTGTTCTAACAAGATCCCTCCTGACCCAGACGAGAGTCCGGGATCCAGGCGGAACCCTAGAACCGACCAGGTGGGATTTGTTCGAAGCCGCCGGTACATCCCCCACTATATCCACTCCTGAAGACGGTTTTCCAAAATCCGCCAACCCCACAGAGCATCCAACGTCCCGGATTCGATCGGGAGGATCAGATCGACGGCCACCAACAGCTGCCAGCAGTGAGCGACTGCGCAGTGGGACCCGCCTCTGTGGTCTCGCATCCATCCCCCAATCCTCACGGGCGACGAGCATCTCGACGGCGACGGATCCCCACTGCGAATCCTCTCCCGCCGCCGCCGATACGACGCACAGCTTCGCGGATCAGTAGAGGGCACCATCCTCCCGCCTTCACCGCCAAGCCCCATCGGAGAAGGCCTCAGCGGCGAGCTCCGAAGCAAGGCCTTCACGTGCGTCCAATTCTCCAGATCCTCGATTCCTTGCTCCGCCATTAGCCGCCTCGGATCTTCTGGGTCCCTCTATTTGATCATCGCCAGCGCCGCGCTACCTGCTCCTCGAGCCCCTGCCCCGAGAGATGAGACCGCCACCCCTTCTCCATCTGCGCAACCGCCCACGGCGACGCCAAACTGATTTCGAGAATCAGTAGCTTCCGCCGCAGCAGTGCCTGCTTACTCTCTTCCGCCAACGCCACCTCCTTCTCCCTTCTCACCCTCTCCTCCGCCATCCTTCGCTCCTTTGCGGACGATGGGAAGCCCGCCGTCCACTTCGGAATCAACATGATGCTCCGTGGGCCACACCGGTGAATACCAGCGGCGGCGCGAGATCAGGGCGGGGGGAAGTGGCGGTGGCGGCGCGGGGTCGCCTGAGAATCTCCAGGGTCGCAGGAGCTCTCGGTCCCGACGTGCCACCTGTTGTCAGTGGTCATCCATGTGTCAAAATTGCAATGCATTCATAATTTCATAGGCATCGTCAGTGTTTATTTTAACTACTCCTTCACCAGGTGGTGTACACCGATTAGCTTGTACTGCATTAGTCTTCTTCTCTTTTGCTAAAAAAATGATTCCATTCGTCCACGAATTTTCTGACTATAAATTGAAACCGCACGATTCTCTGACGTTGCTCACCATGATTCCTACGATTTCGCTCACTCCACCAGCTCCGAAGTAGAGCGATAGTCTGCAACAAGTATGTTGTTGGCAACAGCTAGATTTCCTGCAACGTCTCTGTTTCGCGAACTTACAAAGCCCACCATCTCTGTTTCGCGAACATCCTCAAGCAACAAAGCCCACCATCTCTGTTTCGCGAACTTACACTTGAGGAAAAGATGACCACCATCTTCAAAGTATTTATTGCATATTGCACATCTCGTATCAAGATCAACACCACAGCGCGCATATAGAGAAGGTGGCTATTGTGTGCCAATCTCCACAAAAAAATAATGCACCTTCGTAATTGTTAAAAGTATGAAAGTGCAATAGCTGGGGTTGCACGCGTCATCAGAATTCTAGTGGTGGATAGACACTGCACCTTTTAAATCTTCTTAAAAACCTCAAGTTTAATTGGTACTAATTCAGATCATTCACCTTCCCGCCGAACTGCACTTCGTTTATCCATCTCCACATGAACTACATAGGCCGATTTAACTGAGAATTCACTAGTACAGATTAGACTTTTTAAGGATCTTGTGGCACACGAAAGGCTCTTTCCGTGTGTTGTGTGGCCGAACACTGACCGCCGAAAAAGCTTAATGTCTGCATAGTATGGGTTGTTCCACAACACGTAAACATAGCAAACAACCTATCTACGCAGCTTAATGTCTGTGTAGATGCGGTAGCACACAACACACCAAACTCCACAAAGGCCTCACCTTATTCTCCAGCGACCCTCACCGCAAAGTCCTAAATCATGGTTCCACTAAGGGATTTCCTTCGAGACGGAATCGAGCCTTACACAACTAGAATGGAGGCTTCCAAGATATCGCCACAAAGGCCTCAAAGCCATCTAGGGTTCAAAGAACCCAAAAGTAACAAGCACCTCACTTTCACTTCCACGAATCTTCATGAAAATCTCAAACCGGTGCAACAATGCAATGGCAAGTCCCTCACTCTCAACTTCCACCAAAGCTACAAAAGTTATTGGGGAAATAAGAGGGGAAGAAAAAAGTAGAAAAACACCAAATTCTTCAAGATCTAGATCTAGAGGGTTCCCCTCATAAATAGAGGAATTTGATTGGTGAAAATGTGTAGATCTAGATCTCCTCTCTATTTTCCCTCAAGAATATGCAAGAATCATGGGATGAAACAAGAACTAGGGCAAGATTTGAAGGTCAACAGTGGAGGAGAGAGATGGGTAAAAACCTTCAGCCCAAGGAGGAAGATGGGGTTCTTAAGCCCAAAAAGGAGAGATGGGTAAATACCCCTTTCAACTAAATGTGACCGTTGGGGTCCTCCCATGCCGAATTATCCAGGGCCAGTTTTTGCAAAAATCCGAGCCCCGAAAAATGGCTAAGGACCTTAAGCGAGACCCCCCAATAGGAGGGCCGGATATTTGTCTAGATTATTGGTCAGATTATTCATTAGGCCGGATATTTCACAGGACGGATTATCTACCCCCGCTAGGACAAGATAGTCCACCCACTGAAAACTGGCAGAGACAGCAAAATGAGAATGACCATAACTTGAGTATCCAGACTTTGATTTTGATGATCTTGGGCTAGTTTAGAAGTTAGTAACAAGCTCTACAAGATCATACAGGGAACCATCATAGTTCAACAAGAGATTATAGAAACAAATGATGGAAGGTTTGACATAGCTATAAAATATAAACCGGTAAAACCTCCAACCTTGAAAACACAATAATTTTTCCGTGCAAAATCCATTTTGGATGAACTAGAGTGTGTCATGGGAATAACCACAAGCTCTAAAATATCACATGGAACCAAATAAAAACCAAGAAAAATGATTCCAATGGTGCAAAGGTTAAGCTCTCTTGGAATGATACGATGAAATTACTCGCTCGAGAGCCCCTCCTGATAGTACGGCTATCTATCCTATAAACCGGTCTCACAACTAACACCACGAGACTGCCTTGCACACATTCCACTTGAGGTTGATGATGATGATCTTGTCAACCTCAATATGCAACACATTTCTTGATTACACTTTCTTGTTGAAGATTTGCAAATTGCTCCCCCATACTCCTATGGGAGAGCCTCTTCTTTGGGCATGTCTTCACATATCCATGATTACCATAAAATTGGCACGCTTCAACCATATGATCTCTTCTAGATGCTTATCTTGAACTTGCACTTTATTTCTTCATTCTTTATCATGTTGATGTCTTGAAGGTATACATGAGCTACCACTCCATCTTATTCTTCAAGACACACTTGTTTTCTATAAAGGGCGCTTTATTACCAACACCCGGCCTCTGCATAACTAATGCACACAACCGTCCCAACATAGTACAAGGTCTCAAAAAGGAAATACAAGAGTTCTTAAAAACATCAAATGAGAAGCTAGTTACGCCATTGGTGCCGCAATCCTACGATTATGCAGCCACCTATGTTGGGTAAAAAACTCATTGGCCGTATTCTCCAACCGTGTTGACACCTCCGTAAAGGGGTCGCGGTCCTCCAAGCGCTGCAGCGATGACCATAAACAGAGCATAGCCGCACATCGGTAGATGACCTGCATAAGAGAAGAACATTTATCATTAAAAACCTTGTCATTTCTACATAGCCAAATAAACCATATTACGGCTATCGCTCCCACTCTGATAAGAACCTTAAACCTAGAACTCATCCCATTTAGCCAATTGCCAAAAATATTTGCAACCCTGCGAGGCAGATATAAGGTAGAGCTCATCTGAATGATTGACCATATAGATCTCGCAAACTAAAAGTTGAAAATGGTGCTTTATTGTCTCCTCTTTGCATTTGGTACATTCGTGTCAGTTGCATTTAGCAAGGTTGTCTTTAGTAAGGATAACACCCCGACGAAGATACCAAGCAAACATCTTAGTTTTGAGAGGTATCTTCATCTTCCAAATAGATTTATTATTTAAAACATGTTGAATGGGTTATATTAAAGCTTTATACATGGAAGCTACCGAGAATACCCCACTCTTGGTAAGTCCCCAACGAAATTCGTCGGACCCTTGCACCAAATGTACTGAAACCAGTCTATGTAGCATTTCATTCCAGGAGGCCAATCTCGGTCCAACAAGATCTCACCTAAATGTCATAGAAGGAGGATATGTTTCCATCACCTTAAATAAGGTGTCTCATTTATGACGTACAATATTATATAAAGCTGGATATTATTCTCGGAGTGTGGTAGGTCCCAACCATTTATCCTCCCAAACCCTTACCTGTGATCCATCCCTAATGGAGAAAGAACCATGTGGGAAAAGTGTTTCTTAGTCGCCATAACTCCGGCCCAAAAATGAGAGTCCTTAGGTTTCCAATTAACCAGAGACACCGCTTTTGAGCCGATAAACTTTCTCCGCAACAAGTTTTGCAATACACCATCCTCATTTAACAACCTGACCATCCATTTGATATATTCCAAATGTATCTACTGTTCCAAGCACTTTGCTCAATGATTTGCTCTGGAATCTCACCATACTTGGATGAAAACTGTTGAATCTGATGCTGCTTTTTTTAGCAAAGTCTCCTTTTTGTCAAGTTTTCGTAGGAAATAAAATTGGGGGAAAATACCAGGGAAGCTTTTCACGAAAAGGACGGACCTGGAGCTTTGGAACACAAGAGGGGAGCCACGAGGCCAAAACGAGGCCAGGTGGCGCACCATACTTCTTTGGGCACACCAATGTGGCCCGTTTGGCCCTCAGTCACCGTCTCACATCCCCCCATTTGCATGGTGCCTTATATAACCTAAAAACCTAACCGCATGGAAAGGACACGACGTTTAGCGAAACAGAGCGTCGTCGAGACCATGATCTTCATTTCGGGGGCTAGATTGATCCTCCTCTCCACCCGGAGAAAGGGATTTCGAGGGCTTCTTCGTCATAACCGCCACTGAAATCATCACCAACCATCATGGATTCACTTTCCATCACCATGAGTTAGTAGTTCCCTGTAGGCTTAAGAGGTAGATGGGTTTTGTATGAGATTGATCATGTAATCATCCATATGTATCGAGATTTGAGGTGTTCTTCTTGAAGATATTCGTGTATGAGTGTTGGTACACCTTTGGTATGTTTAATGCTTGTTACTAGAGTCAGAGTGACATGATTTCAGTACTAAACCTATATTGCTTTATCAAATATATGAGGTTGGTAATTATCTGCAAGGTGTATTACTTGTTATTATGTTGACCATGCGAATCCCTAATGTGACAGATAGGGAAAAACAAGGGGAATATGTGATAGTTCAAGGATTATGTGTGTCCAGGAATCTTAATGCTTTGTTCTGGTATATTCGAAAGGTTAGACCTTAATTTCTTATAGTTCCAAGTTGGCCCCGGTAAAATGGGCAAGCAGGACAAAAGATGTTATGCAAATTCTCTTAGTTAGGACACATAACTATATTTGGATCATACACCTACACACAGTTGAATTAAAGATGAATGCTAGGTTAGTTGGATTACATTATATGATCAATATCATCCATATATTACCCCCATTTATGCCTCATGCCTACACTTTTAGCCACTGAAAATTACATACTACTTTTTTCGTTGAAAACTGGAAATCTGCTGCTTTTATTTATTGTTTGCTTTTACTGCTTCGAATCAACTACTACAAAATCACCACTTTCTTTATGATTTTATTAATATACAGATGTGTTTGACAGTGAAGTCTCAATTGATAAAGTCTTATTGGTATTCTTTTTTTCCCCTTGAGCCAAACTATAAATTTGGGTAATACTTTCCATCGAAGATTTCAGCGATCCCCTATACTTGTGGGCATCAAGATATTTTCTGGCGCCGTTGCTGGGGAACCTAGCTTTATTGGTAAGACAAATTGTTATCATTTATTTGCTGCACTTATTTGTTTATCACCATGGGAAAGTATAAGGGACCTGCTAAGAAGGATCTTAGGCCCTCCACTACAAGGAAAGGTACGAATTAGCCTTCTAGACCACATTTTTCGCCTCAAGCTGCTACTAATCCTGCTACTAAAAAGAAAGCTATTGTTCAAACTAGTTCACCATTATCTATTATCTCAATTAGTAATGAAAAATATGTGTTGGATGTTGACAAGGATAAAGAGGGTACACCTGATTTATCTAAGTCTATGGCTGATGAACATATGGAATGTGAATTTGAAGATGTTGAAATTTATAATGAAAATAATAAATCTCTGAGTCCTAAAATATCAAATGCTAAAGAAGATGATATTTTTACTCAAGCTTTTATGACTGCCGAGCTAGATGATTTGGATGAATTTGAAGCTAGTTTGAGTTCTTGCTTAGAAGATTTATTTCATGATGCTAGAAAAACTAAAGCACATGTGATATGCATTAAAGATAAAGAAAACGAATTTAATTTTGAGCCTGGGAAAATAGAGAGAGCCGAAGCTATTAAGTTTAATGGTAGAGAGGATGAAATTCCTTGGGAACACATAATAAATCTCTCTAAGCTAGCAAACATGTTTGGTAATACCGAGATCCAAAAGCGTTATTACTTCTTGAAATTGTTTCCTTTCTCTTTGGGAGGAGAAGCAAAAGCTTGGTATAATTCTTTAGCACCTAAGTCTATTACTAGTAAGGAAGCATGCATCTATTTGTTTTGCAATAAATATTTCCCTGCTAGTAAATACATGCTATGGTTGAATAAATTATTCACTTCGGTCAAGGTAAAGAAGAAGGCATTCCTCAAGCTTGGGAGATATTTAGTGACCTTGAGAGGAAGTGTCCAGCCCATGAATTAAAGGATAACCAATTACTTCATATATTTTATAATGGGCTAGCTAAAGAATCTAGATCTTATCTAGACAACATTGCAGGTAATGTTTTCAGGGACATGACTATGGAAGAAGCTAAGGAATTACTGGATACCATTTGGCAGAACTGCGATGATTGTCATATCGGAGAAGATATTACATATGTAATAGGCATGCATAAATTATCTAATGAAGACATTAAATAAGATTCAAAGTCTCTCAAGGAGAAGGGCATTAAAACTTCTTATTTGAAGAAAATCTCTGAAGAGGGTCATAAATTTTCTATCGATGAGCCATGTTTTCCTATTCAAGTGCATGCTATAAATTTTGGTAAAGGTAATAAAGATGTATCATATACTACATAAGTTTCTTTTGTTAATGATTCTACATATGATAGAGGGAGTTTTAACTTTGATATTAGAAGGGATATATTTGAAAATTCTCGCAATATAGAAATTATTCATAAAATCTGAGCTCTTGTGTAGATTCTCTTAAAATGACTGTCAAACATTATCATATGATTCATAATCAAGCAGAGAAAATGATTTTTCTTCAAAATAAATTATATCAGAAGCTTGTTGATGAGAAAAGATATGTGTGTGGAGTTAATACAAGAAGAGGTTCAATTACAGGACCCTCATTAGCCTGAAGGACATCCAAAGAGAAAAGAACAAGAAGCTCACAGAAAGAAGTCTTTTGCAGGAAAATCCACCAATGAAAGTGAAGAAAATCAGAACTCTAAAGATCAAGATAATGATATATCTATTTCTGATGCTAAAACTGAAGATGAGAATAACGAAGAAGATGTGGAAATGTCTCAACCACATGAAGAACTACCTGAAGATGTTTGTAATAAAGAACCTGAGCCTATGATAAATGAAGATCCTCAATCCTACAAGGATAAAAGTAATAAGAAGAAGGCTCCACCTCAACCAAAAGGTAAAGAACGGTATCCATGGGTTCATAGAACTATATCATATCGTCAAGACGTAACTAAAACTCTAGACAATGAAAGATTTGAGAAGTTTATTAAATTGATAAAGAGTTTATATTTGCAAATTCCTCTTGTTGATGCTATTAAAATTCCTCCGTATTCAAAATATATGAAATATATTGTTAACAATAAGAGGAAAATACCCAATGAAGCTATTATTGCTATGCTTGTTGATTATTATTTTAAGGGAAAGTTAACTGAAAAATGTGGGGATCTAGGTATTCCTACTATTTCTTGCACTATTAAGAATACCTGTGTGAAGTATGATTTATGTGATTTAGGAGCAGGGGTAAGTGTCATGCCATTTTCTCTTTATAAGAAGCTTAATTTAAATAAATCAGTTCCTACTGAGGTTTCACTCCATATGTCTGATAAATCCACTGATATTCCTATTGGTATATGTGAAGATGTTCCTATTATGATTGCTAATGTGCAAATCTCTACGGACTTTGTGATGTTAGAAATGCCTGAAGATGATTATTTAGCTATTATTCTTGGTAGACATTTTCTAAATACTGCAGGGGGCTGTTATAAATTGCACTGAAAGAAAGGTTACCTTTCATGTAAAAGGAAAAGAGCACACTATACATTCATTTCCCGAACAAGAATTCTATTGAGCTACCAAAAAATTGTCAATGTTACTGAGCCAAAGTTTTTAAAATTGGAAGATTTGAAATACCAATTTCTCCTCCAAAACCAAAGTAACAAATATTAATGGTTTGAACAATTCCAATCCATTACGAGGTACCCTGAAATTTCCATTATTGTTTCTATTGAATCATTGTTTCTATCTTTGTCATAGTAATAATTAGACTTGATCAACCACATTCTTAACGTGATAATGATAAGATTATGATTTCTAGTACTTTATTATTGGATTAGTATTAAACTTTCTTGCAAGTTTTGCATTTAGCATTTTATTCAGTTAATTAATTCTGCTAGATTTTAATAGTTTTGAGTTTTGAAAAAATTTACACACAAAATATTCTTAAAAAATCACCAAAAAAATACACAGGTCATTTTTCTACACAGAGGATCCACTCGGCAAAAGGACGAGGCAAGACAGCAAAAATGGGAGAAAAGAGCAGGGGTGGCACGCCCTACTTCCATGGGTGCACCACCTGTCCTCTTTAGCCCCACAGAGAGAGTTAGGTGAGGGGAAAAGGCACAGGTCCTTCCCTCGAGTCAAAACCCGACAAGGTATTATTCAGAAAAAAATCTTTGCCCCATTGCTGCTCCATTTTCGATCTATCAATTCGGGCAGCCATTTGCAAATTCCTTTGGAGGAATTACTCTTCGGTATGTGACTCCTCCACCCATCCAATTTATTTTTGATATAATACATTATATTTTGGGGAAGATGTTTTTCTTGGTGTCATATATTATGCTTGAGAAATCCCAAGATTTGCAAGTTTTAGAGTGAAATAATTGGTAGTTTTGTGTGGTAGAGCCTCTATGAGTATTCTTGAGCTTATATAACTTGCTACATATAATTTTTTGTGGTTTTGATTAAAGTGTTGTAGGTTAATTCTCTCATGGAGAAGGGTAAAGGGATATTTAGTAGCCTTAGATCGAGAAGGAATGTCAGAGTGGCTCTCAGTATGGATGATGAGCATCAATTCGAGGATGATTTGATATATAAAGCGGGAGCTCTTGATGTGCATACCACTAGGTGGCAAGACCCAAGGATGCTCAAGGCGATTCATATAGAGGAAGTGTTACCTTCTTCCTAGAGCATATAAGGCTGGATGGGTTTGCAAGCCGTCCCTACAAGACGCAAGCAGAGATAGCTCGTGATTTTCTCGCTCCATTCAGGTTTGCACACACCAAGGAAACGGCAGGTAAGAGAGGTAAAATCATCCCTGCCAAATTTGATGTTAAATTTGTCATGAAGAAAAATAAGGTTGTTATGTCCCTTGATGAATTTTGCAAAGCTATTAATGTCCCAAGTGTTGGGAGTTGGGAAAAAATCCCTAGTGATTTTGATGAGGAACTCCTGGCAGTTTGGAGAAGCATTAGTGTGTATGTTCCTAATGATGTTTGTAGGATTAAAATCTATCATATTGAACATCCAGGGTTGAGGTAGTTTACTTTGTTCGTAACTGTTTACATAGGGCATGTTGTCTATTTGTTGGGATGTGCTAGGAATGGAACTTATCCTGCATTTAACTTTGTCTTATGTTGTTTATCACAATGAAGCTAAACCACTCTATGCAGGTGCATGAGCACATTAGAGAAGAATGGGGATTTAATAACACTAGAACTGAAATTTTAGAGTCCAACTTGCACTAGTAGGAAAACCCTTATAGGCGGAGCTTAGTTCTGTGGCGCACCATTAAAAATGCGCCACAGAAATTTATTTTGTGGCGCACCTGGCAAGGTGCGCCATAGAAATAGCTTAATTTTGTGGCGCACCATGGAACACTGCGCCACAAAAACTTTGTGGGGCCCACACCCTGTCACGCCCAATCATTGGTTTCACTTTTTCTACGGCGCACTGCACTTGGTGCGCCACAGAAATAACGTATTCTGTGGCGCACTGTGGTGACCCTGCATACCACTGCATGTTGTAGTATGCCAGTCGTTGATATAACATTCACGAAGTACCAATCCGCAAATATTACATCCCTCGAGTAGTACAACAGAACATAGCGGTGGTCCATAACTCATTCACATATTATTACAATTAACATACACATGTCGTCTTGGAGCTCCTCTTGGGTCCTAAGAGGAATACTCCTGGGTTCGAGGTGAACCCAACTTAACTTACAATACCAGAGTTTCATTAAACTAAACATTTATTTCCTCGAGCAGCTAAATACTAAGAGTTCGGGCTGCTCGGTTACTACTTCTACCGATTATCTCTAGGCTTGATCTCCTCCGGAAGCCTCCCCGGATCCGTAGACTATGAGATAGTCTACGCCTTCAACTCCTCCTGAGAGGTCAGGTTCTTCATAGCCGATGATCTCGGCTCCTTCATTGTTGTCGTAGTTCTCCTCCAGACGATTCAGACAATCTAAGCATGGGATTTAAGAGTGGTATGAGTACGAGCGTACTCAACAAGTTCATTATAGATAAGAGGTGTTTAATGCACTAGCTACGATATTAGACCAGAAAGTCTAGTATCAATGCAAGTTTTGATAAACATTTCTTCAAGAGATTGCTTTTATTCGAAAGAGCTATGTCCGTCAGCCTTCACCGGTTTACTAGAACTTCATGGGGCTCCTTTCCGGCCGCGTTCGCAGTTCCTCAATCCCGGAACAGGGAGTGACATGTCACGATTCTTTACACTCTGCAGAGGTGTGTTGCTTTACCCATAAGAGATCTTAACCTTGGTGCCAACCGGGCAGCTTTCCCGTCCACACTTCCTTCGGTGTGAGGCCCGGTATAAGGTCTAGCCAATCATGTTCCTCCGCTACCTCGAACACCCACCCTTTGTTGCATGCGCCGACCCTGGGTCCATGTCGGTCCCATTATTCTCGTAATTTCAGGGTGGACCCCGACCACGACAACAGTGCTGGGCTCTACCATACACTACTACGCCGGTGGCTGCAACCCATCATAGACCGCAATACCGTGGGGACTTAAGGCCTCCCCAACCTACTGCTTGTTCTTCGAACGACAAGTGTCTACGGACTGTGCCGTGGGGACTTAAGGCTTCCCCAGCCTACCGCTTGCCGCCGATAGATACAAGTGTCTACGGTAAAGCGCATCCGTTGATGAACTGATGAGGACATCCCTACCTCACTACTACCTCCGTCATTAACAAATGAAGATGAACCTGCTGTGAAGCTCAAGTCCAATGAAGTTCGGATTGGACCAATTACAAGAGCTCGTGCGAAGCTACTTAATCAACGGAGTGAACTTGTTCCTAAACGATACTTTGATTGATGAGAACTTTATACTCGCCTAAGTCCTATTACTTATGTATCATCGGGTATCAAGAGGAGACAAGCATCGCACGAGGAGAGGAGCAGCTGGACATGAAGACGGACGTCAAGAGGGCCGTGAAGCTGGACATGGAGCTGGACATGAAGATATCTCATGGACGCGCGAGGGAGGAGCGGGAGGAATGCGCGAGAGGAGAAGAAGAAGTCCAGGCCGGTCCAGAACCCGGTCAGACCGGCCCCCAGACCGGACCGCCCGGTCCGTGGCCCGGTCGACCGGTCGTAAACCGGCCACCAACCGGAGGGAATTTATCGTACCGGGGCGAGACCGGAAACTTCGCAGTTTCCCGGTTTCCGACCGGATGACCGGACCAGCGACCGGACCGCCCGGTCCACAGCCCGGTTGACCGGACCACAAACCGGACAGCCCGGTCCACAGCCCGGTTGACCGGATCCCGGACCGGACCGGTCCGAGTCCGTCTCGACCAGCATCTATTCTGGTTCGGTTATTTTTGTATCTTTTCGACCAGAACTCGTCCCGGACACCTATATAAGTGCCCGGGACGCCCCCTAGCTGCTTTAGACCACGTTTAAGATAAACCCTAGTTCTTAGTTGTTTGCTCTGCAAAACTATTGAATTCCCTACACCATATTGCTTGGATATCGTGTAGATCCTGTTTAAGTCTTGTGTGATCTGCTGTTCCATTGGGAATTAGACGGTTGAAACTTACCGCTTCGTGGTCGGCGGCTACGTGCGCAAGTGTGTGGAGTTGCGAATATCTTGCGGGGTTGAGAGGCTGTTGCATTGGCGACGGGGACCAATCGAGAGATCTCGTTGCGTCATACAAGTTATCATCCACTACATCGTCGTGTTTCTCCGCTGCCATCACCCCGTGATCATCATCACCACCGTTGCTTACCGAGAAGATCGGGCCACCCCTTATCATCTTGGTATCAGATTTCCAGTTTTCCTCGGTAAGCCATCCACAATCCACCCCATAGTTGAGTTGTGAGTGTTTTCCTATCCAGAAAAAGCCATAAAAAAAATTAGGGTTAGGGTTTGCCATAGATTGCACTAATTTTGAGTTTTAGTTGCTTTTCGTAGTTGTTTTTGCGTATCTTTATCTTTCTTCTAGTAGAATTGTTAGGGTTTGCATTTACCCTATCATCTTGTGTCTAGTTTATCATAGTGTGTCAGTTCTTGTTACTCCGAGTCCATATAGCGTACAGTGTGCTTGTTCCCAACCATAGACACAGCCTATCGATATACGTGACTAGGAACTTCCCCAGAAGAGACTAGTTTTACCGCTCGACAGGCTGCTCATTAGGGTTTTGGTGCTTTGCATATCTTGTTGGCCGTGTTATCAAGGAGTTGAGTCATAAAAAAATAACAAAAAAGGAGAAAATTGAAAAGAAGCAAAAAGAGCTACATAGCTGCGTGTGTTATACAAAAAAAAATACAAAAAGAAAAGTGTCGTGCTAGTTGAATCAAGTGAAGGCCTAAGTTTACTTTACTGCACCCGTAGTTGAGCAATCTTGTGCCTGTCTCGTTGAGCTTTGCTAGCGTCTCTCTAGTGCATTGCAACCTTTTCTTCCATATAGTTGCATTGCCCCATTATATCGCCTTGTGTGAGTATCATTGGTTGTCTACGGTCGGCGCTAGAGCTTGTTATTGGTGCAAATAGGTAGCCTACCTACAGCCCCACATATATCCTGCTTTGTCGTGTGATTGTTCTTATACCCTTGATATTCGCTTCGCTACATCCGTGCACTAGTTGTTCCTACAAGTGGTAAGCAACACTAATTTACTTTGGAACGGTAAGATTTCCTTTTCTTATCAGTTTTTGAGTGAGTTGTGAGAGTACCACCATATATTTTGGATTTAGTGCACTAACCTACTAATCATGTCTGCTAGTGATAATAAGATTGTTAACCAGGAAAACAAGAATTTGGCAGATATCGTCACATGGAGGGAGTATGAAGCTCTTCGTAACGAGATGCGACGTGAATTCCGCACTAAGGATGATGAGCTTAAGGATACGGTTGACGAGATCAAACAGACGCTGGATGCTACTAATATCACCGTCACTGGATTGGCTGATCAAATGACCGATATACAGCGCACTCTTGCCGATATGCGCCTCACTATTGAGAATTTGACCACACAACAACAACAAGACGATGATGAAGATCCTGAGCTTGAAGATGACGCACACAATGCTCGTGGTGCGCCTCGTGATTATCGTCCGCGTGGTCGGGCTCCACTTGGCCGTAATGGTCGTGGGCAAGATGAAGAAGATGGATTGGGTAAGCCCAAGTTTTCCATACCCAAGTTTTAAGGGGGAGCTGATGTTGAAGAATATCTCACTTGGGAGCTCAAGATTGAGAAGTTATGGAGCTTACATCCCAACTACTACGAAGATAAGAAGATCAAACTTGCTTCTTCCGAATTTGATGGTTATGCATTGCGTTGGTGGGATTCTTTGGTTCAGTAACCGCGACGAAGATGGTGCACAACCTATCCGTACATGGCGTGCTATGAAGGAAGTTATGACTTCTCGTTTTGTGCCTACAAATTACATGCGGAATATATTTGATAAGCTAACACTATTGAGGCAAGGTGTGAAGACTGTTGATGAGTACTACATGGAGATGGAGATGCTTATGCAGCGTGGTCGTGTCCGTGAGTCTCTAGAGATGACAATGCAACGTTTTCTCAATGGATTGAAGTATGATGTTAAAGGCATTGTTCGTCATTACACCTACACCGATATGAATCAATTGTTACATCATGCACGAGAAGCTGAATCACAGCTTGGCTGAAGAAGCAAAGGTTAAAGGACGTGCTACGGGAGCTGGGCGTTTTACACCCCGCGCGCCCTCTACGGCGCCGGCACCGTCGACGCACTCCGTTCCTTACTCTACTCCGCCTAGCAAACCGGTCTCCAATGTATCTAATGCAAAGAAGTCCGAATCTGCGGCAAGTACGAGTGGTTCTAGTGTGTCTACAACGCGCAACCGTGATATGCTTTGCCATACATGTGGTGGCAAGGGTCACTTCAAGAGAGATTGTCCTAACCGCAAAGTCATGTTTATCAATGAGGACAATGAGTATGAGACTGGAGATGATGTTGATCCAAATGCTCTAGACGATGCTGACTATGACACTGATGGTGAAGATGCATATCCTTCTGATGCTCGTACCATTGTTGTGTCGCAGCGTGCTCTTAATGTGTTGCCTAGTGCATCTACTCAGCGCTGCAATTTGTTCCAAACCAAAGCTTTGGTTGGTCCTGACAAGGCTTGCAAGGTCATTATTGATGGCGGGAGTTGCCGCAATTTAGCAAGCAAGGAGTTATGTACCAAGCTGAAGTTGAAGTACCTACCGCACCCGCATCCATATTATATTCGGTGGTTGAGCGACAATGGTGAG
The DNA here is from genome assembly GCF_022539505.1 of Lolium rigidum. Lineage (NCBI taxonomy): Eukaryota > Viridiplantae > Streptophyta > Magnoliopsida > Poales > Poaceae > Lolium > Lolium rigidum. The sequence continues at coordinate 189,704,412 of NC_061512.1, read as the reverse complement.
ATGAAGGTAAACCATATGGTGCGTGTTGAGTTTGAGATTGGACCGTATAAGGATTGCATTGATTTTGATGTGGTTCCTATGACGGTTTGTCACCTCTTATTGGGTCGGCCTTGGCTCTATGACCGTTACGTACAACACAATGGCCGAGCCAATACATATCACTTGGAGTACAAGGGCAAGAAAATTAACTTACAGCCTATGTCACCACAACGGATTGTCAATGAGTCTCGTCGGAAGATTGAAGTGAATTTGGAGGATGCACCTCTAGATAGGCGAGAGAATTGTAATGTCGTGAGTGATATAACGAAAAGTGAGAGAGTGAATTCCTTAGTTTCATTAGCCACCAAAGAAGACATGAGAGAATTTAGTGAGGATCCTACGGCCATGCCTCTTGTGCTTTTGTACAGGGGTACGGTTTTGGTTTCTAACGACATGACCCCTCTTTCTCTTGGTGTTTCTAGTGTTTTGCAGGAATTCAGCGACGTGTTTCCGGAGGAGGTACCCGCAGGACTACCACCATTGCGAGGTATTGAGCATCAAATTGACTTGATTCTCGGAGCATCGCTGCCCAATAGGGCGCCATATCGCACTAATCCCGAAGAGACGAAGGAGATACAGAAGCAAGTACAAGCGCTACTCGACAAAGGTTATATCCGCATAAGCCTTAGTCCTTGTGTTGTTCCTGTTATTCTAGTTCCTAAGAAAGATGGTACTTGGCGTATGTGCGTAGATTGTAGAGCTATAAACAACATTACTATTCGATATCGTCATCCTATTCCCCGTTTAGAGGATATGCTAGATGAATTGAGTGGTGCTTTGCTATGTTCTCTAAAATTGATTTGCGTAGTGGTTATCATCAAATTAGGATGAAAGAAGGGGATGAGTGGAAAACCGCCTTTAAAACAAAATTTGGTTTATATGAGTGGTTAGTAATGCCTTTTGGGTTAACTAATGCACCTAGCACTTTCATGAGACTAATGAACCATGTTTTGCGTGAATTTATTGGCAAATTTGTGGTTGTATACTTTGATGACATATTAATCTACAGCCGCAATGAATCTGATCATACTATACATATTCGACATGTTTTGCAAGTGTTGCGTGATAATCATCTCTATGGTAATCTTGAGAAGTGCACATTTTGCAAAGATAAGGTCATATTTACGGGTTATGTTGTCTCTAAGCATGGAGTAGAAGTAGATGTGTCTAAAATTGAGGCTATTCAAAATTGGCCTACTCCCATGAATGTGAGTCAAGTTAGAAGTTTTCATGGTCTAGTTGGGTTTTATCGCCGTTTTGTGCCCAATTTTTCTACTATTGCTGCACCTTTGAATGAATTGACTAAAAAGGGTGTTGTCTTTGAGTGGGGCGTTGCCCAAGATCATGCTTTTGATGAAGCTGAAACGATTGTTAACTCTACGCACCGTTGCTTGCACTTCCTGATTTCAATAAGCAATTTGAGATTGAATGTGATGCTAGTGGTATTGGAATTGGTGGTGTATTGATGCAAGAGGGTCGCCCAATTGCATATTTTTCCAGAAATTATCTGGTGCTAAGTTGAACTATCCTATATATGATAAAGAATTGTATGCTTTAATTAGAGTTCTTGAGGTTTGGCAACATTATTTGTGGCCAAAAGAATTTATCATACATTCCGATCATGAAGCTTTAAAATACCTGAAAGCCCAATCTACTTTGCATAAGCGTCTAGCTAAGTGGGTTGAGTTCATTGAGTCTTTTCCATACATCATTAAACATAAGAAGGGAAAAGATAACATTGTTGCTTGATGCTCTATCTAGGAAGAATATGCTATTAACTCAACTTGATGTTAAAATTCCTGGTTTAGAGATACTATGTGATTTGTATGCTACTGATCATGATTTTGCTGAACCATATCGCTTATGTGCTCTTGGTAAAGCATGGGAAAAATATCACATACATGATGGGTTTTTGTTTAGAGATAACAAACTATGTGTTCCAGACTCGTTTGTGCGTTTGCTCTTATTGCAGGAATCACATGCTGGAGGTTTGATGGGTCACTTTGGGCGTGAGAAGACGCTACTCATGCTCGCTGATCATTTTTATTGGCCAAAGATGAGGCGGGACGTGGACAGGTATGTGAAGAGGTGCATTACTTGCAACAAGTCCAAGTCCAAGCTGAAGCCTCACGGTTTGTATACTCCGTTACCGGCACCTACTACACCTTGGGAAGATATTAGTATGGATTTTGTGTTGGGTTTGCCGCGTACTAAGAGAGGCCATGATTCTATATTTGTGGTAGTGGACAGATTTTCTAAGATGTCACACTTTATTGCACTGCCACAAAAGCGACGATGCGTCGCATATTGCTAACCTTGTTTTTCGAGGGAGATTGTTCGACTACATGGAGTCCCGAAGACTATTGTTTCGATCGTGATGTGAAGTTCATGAGCTACTTACGGAAGACACTTTGGGGAAAGGCTGGGGACAAAGCTACTCGTTTAGTACTACTTGTCATCCCCAAGCCGATGGTCAAGCCGAGGTGGTGAATCGAACCTTGTCACAACTGTTGAGATCCATGATCAAGAAGAACCTGAAGGAGTGGGAAGAGTGTTTGCCGCATGTGGAGTTTGCTTACAACAGGGCGGTACATTCTACCACGGAGTTGTGTCCTTTTGAGGTGGTGTATGGTTTCAAACCCATTACTCCACTTGACTTGTTGCCTTTGCCCATACATGAGAGAGTTAATATGGAGGCATCCAAGAGGGCAGATTTTGTGCGTAAGATCCATGTGAAGACTAAAGAGTTGATCGAGAAGAAAGGCAAGAGCAATGCTGCAAGGATGAACAAGAAGCGCAAAGAGATGTTGTTCAAGCCTGGTGATATGGTCTGGGTACATTTTCGCAAGGATAGGTTCCCGAAGCTGCGGAAGTCTAAGTTGAAGCCTCGTGGTGCTGGTCCTTACAAAGTGCTTGCCAAGATCAATGATAATGCATACTCGATAGATCTTCCAGTTGATGAGTTTGGTGTCAGTAATTCTTTCAATGTTGCTGATTTGACACCATATGACGGAGAAGACCTTGGAGCATCGGGGTCGACGCCTTTTGAAGGGGGAGATGATGAGGACATCCCTACCTCACTACTACCTCCGTCATTAACAAATGAAGATGAACCTGCTGTGAAGCTCAAGTCCAATGAAGTTCGGATTGGACCAATTACAAGAGCTCGTGCGAAGCTACTTAATCAACAGGTGAACTTGTTCCTAAACGATACTTTGATTGATGAGAACTTTATACTGCCTAAGTCCTATTACTTATGTATCATCAGGTATCAAGAGGAGACAAGCATCGCACGAGGAGAGGAGCAGCTGGACATGAAGACGGACGTCAAGAGGGCCGTGAAGCTGGACATGGAGCTGGACATGAAGATATCTCATGGACGCGCGAGGGAGGAGCGGGAGGAATGCGCGAGAGGAGAAGAAGAAGTCCAGGCCGGTCCAGAACCCGGTCAGACCGGCCCCCAGACCGGACCGCCGGTCCACGGCCCGGTCGACCGGTCGTAAACCGGCCACCAACCGGAGGGAATTTATCGTACCGGGGCGAGACCGGAAACTTCGCAGTTTCCCGGTTTCCGACCAGATGACCGGACCGGCGGCCGGACCGCCCGGTCCACGGCCCGGTTGACCGGACCACAAGCCGGACAGCCCGGTCCACGGCCGGTTGACCGGATCCCGGACCGGACCGATCCGAGTCTGTCTCGACCAGATCTATTCGGGTCGGTTATTTTTGTATCTTTTCGACCAGAACTCGTCCCGGACACCTATATAAGTGCCCGGGACGCCCCCTAACTGCTTTAGACCACGTTTAAGATAAACCCTAGTTCTTAGTTGTTTGCTCGCAAAACTATTGAATTCCCTACACCATATTGCTTGGATATCGTGTAGATCCTGTTTAAGTCTTGTGTGATCTGTCTGTTCCATTGGGAATTAGACGGTTGCAACTTACCGCTCGTGGTCGGCGGCTACGTGCGCAAGTGTGTGGAGTTGCGAATATCTTGCGGGGTTGAGAGCTGTTGCATTGGCGACAGGGACCAATCGAGAGATCTCGTTGCGTCATACAAGTTATCATCCACTACATCGTCGTGTTTCTCCGCTGCCATCACCCCGTGATCATCATCACCACCGTTGCTTACTGAGAAGATCGGGCCACCCCTTATCATGAACGAGAGGTGGAAACACTTTTGACTACTCCGTCCCACTCCGGATCTTATGGTTAACACGGTTATTACGGCACAAGAATCACTGGCGACATTTGTTATTTAATCCTAGATGGATATAAACCCGTGCAATGGAACCTCCACCATATCAACACAATCCATGGTTCCATTGCCCACCACTTAGTCATATTCATAGTTATGAAAGTAGTGGTTTTGATTTTTGTGCAATAGTGATAACCATAATACTTTGCAAGTAATTTGATAAAAATACTCAAATGACATGAGCAAGTGATGAACTTGCCTGAAGACTGCAAAGTTTTGCAGTTGGAAGGTGTGGACTGACCCTTGTCCTCTTGTTCTGAAAAAAATAGCATCATTGTCCGATAAGGGCAATGGTTAAAGAAGCAATTATGCATGATTCAGTTTTTAGGGTTGTCCCCCCCCTCTTCGGTGTTTTATTATTTTATGTGGAAAGTTAATACTAAGAACAATTTAGGGATACTCTGTTTAGGATAAAATACAACCTTGAAATGTTGTCAAGGTGTTTTTACAGTCCAAAGACATTAATGGACTGATTTTCGTTATTGAAAATATTGTGTGTGATTTAAATGAATATTTAAATCATCAAATTAAGACTTATTCTTAATTGTCTTCAAAAACCTCTTTTGATATTTTATTTAAGTAGAGAATTTTATGCTGATCAATTTTCATATTTTTAATTATTTTTTAGAGCTATTAAATACTTATTATGCATTTCCAAAGTTTATGCATTTAAAGGGAATTGTGAAATGCCTAAAATACCCCTTGGGTCCCACCTGTCAGGTGGCCCAACGGGTTAGGTTTGGCCGACCCACCTGGTCCGGCCCAACCCGCTCACTCTCTCTCTCTCTCTCTCTCTCGCGTGTTCGAATCCCTAACCCTAACCTCCTCTGGCGACGCATGTCGCCGCCGTCTTCTTCGATTTGTTCCGGCCATCTCCGGCCGTTGCCGCCGGCGAGGTGTGGTGCATCTGAACCGCCACTCGACGGCGATTCAGATCCACCGCGGCGATTCGTGCTGCGCTGCTTGCTCGCTTCGCCACCAACGCATCTGCGACACGGCCGTGGCGATTCCAGGCGATTCGTCGTCCGCCGATGATCCAGACGCCGCGCCGCGACGTGGCTGTGTGCCTCGCCGTGGTGGTGCTGGGGCGTTTGCGCCCGGCGACGCCCGGCCTGGCTGCGGCCTGGGGCTGCCGTGTTAGGCCCGTGCCGCCATGGGCACGCTGCGGTGCTCTGCTCCAGGTGTGTGTGCCTCCTTCTCTCCTGTCTTCTCTACCTCCTCTTCTTCCTCTGGTTGCCTTGGCCTCTACCTTGTTGTGCTAGTTGCTACTGCCTACATGCGTATGCTGCTATGTGCTACTGCTATCTTTGTGTTCTAGCTTGTGCTGCTATACTTGATTATCAGTGCATGCTTCTGTGCTTCCTAACTACTTCTGTTCATGTTGTGTCCCTGCTGTGGTCCTCCTGTAATTGCTCATGAGCATCCATTGATGTTCATGACCTTCTGGCTTGCTCCAGATATGACTATTATATGTGCTCTAATCCCTGGACATGCTCAATTGAGCCTAGCTGTTGCATTAACAACTCCATCCCTTGATGGAGTGCTTCTGGATACAATTATATTTCATATATTTGATTATCTGTGATGCAATGGTTGGTTAATTTGTGGCTTTGGATGATCCTGTGATCACCAGGACTTACTGTTGGCTTATCAATTTATATGAATTCATTTCAATTGCTGCTGTTGCTTGAGGATCTAGCTCCACACCAAATACTGGTGGTTGCTGTTGCTTGTGAAAGCAATACTGGTGGTTGATTGAAGGATTTGATACTCTGGATGCATCTGTGTGTGTTGTTTTATTTATTTATGCTTGTCAGTGAAGCTTGGCTTCCTCTTTCTGAAAACCGACATGATCTACCTGATGCAGTAGTGATTGGGTGCATCCTATGCACTATATGGATGGAAACCAACATGTGTTGGCACCTCCTGTGATGCATGAACTCCCCTGGAGTGATGATATGCTTCTCTTGTGGCTTTTCTGTGTGGCTAGGTAGTTGTGGTGACCCTAGCAATACTTGGTGTGCTAGTAAAGGTTGCTCCTACCTCTTATATATGCTGTTGAGCAATATTACTGGTAGTCAATCATGGGCTTTCAGTATAATTGATGTTGAAATGAAGATAGACATATAAATGTCTATATTCTGATGGTGTAGCTAGCTATAGGGTGCTATGTGAATCTGTGTGGCTAGATAGGGATTAAATCCTTGTTGGATTTCTCTCGGTTGTCTCATCTGTCTTGACACATCCAGTGTTCCCTGGATGATTTCCTTCTGGCTATTCATTCTTTTTGCTTGCACCACATGGCTTGGTAGCCAGATGATGATACAAACAGGGTTTCTACCCTTTTCTGTTGCTGTGATGTATGCATGTGCTTATGATATGAGCAAAACTGTGGCTTGCTCATGATTATCTGTGTATACCTCACTCCAGCTCCTAGAAAGGTTGTTGGTGTAGAGGGTTTGCTTCAGTGATGATCTTATGTCTGCCCTGCTCCTCCTGACTTGCTTGGTGATGCTTGGTTGATTTCCGGTGATGGGGAATAGGTGAGACAGCTCGGCTGTTCACCTGTTCTTGGTATTCTTGAGCTGTTCTTGCTAGTTCTTACCCCGAAGCTTGTGTCGATGCTAATGACTAGGGTTTTTGGCTGGGAAAAGTCTTTATATGGCTGGCCCTGGCTTCTATGGTCGACAACACTGCCTGGCATGTGTTGGGTGACTCCTCACTGTGTTGTGTGTGTGTGCTGCATGCACACAGCCTTGTGAGCAGGCTGTGTGTGTGTGTACACCAGATACTTTGCACTTGGGCTTTGAGAGGATTGGCTCGGCAGAGACTTGATCATATCCTCTTCATTTCCATTATTTGCTAACCTGCCAAGTGGCAATGCCACTTGGCATAATGTGCTCTTTGTTGTTTTATGTGCAGGGATCAAGAATTGATCAAGATGACTATGGAGGTCATCAAGTCCAAGATCAAGTGAAGATGATCTTGTAGTATTTAGGATAGATCATTGAATTGTAATTTCCTTTTCCTTTCTTTTTCTATTTATTCAATTCTTGTAATGTGTTGTAATTCAATAATTCAATTCTGAATATTGTAAAGACAATGTATTATGTGTGTGATTATCAATAAAGCTCAAAGTTTCCCTAATGAGCTTTACTAAATAAATGTAATGTTTAAATTCTTTGATTATTCATATTTGTTTAATGAATTACCTCAATTTTGAATTATGAGATATTCATATTATGTTTAAATTTGAAATTCAAAAGTTCTTGTGTTTGAATTCAATCATGCAACTTAAGTTGTAATGCAATACTCTCCTCTCTTCTCAAAACCCAATTTAATTAGGTGAGTTGCAAGTTTGTCGCACTCTCGAAACCCTAACCCTGTAAGGTGTCGAGAGAGAAACTTGTCCCCCTTCGATGCAGTTTTTGTTTAAAAGCGCGAAATTCCCCAGAATTTACTATGCAATGCACATCCCTTTCTAAAATCTGCCCCTCGATCGTCTCTAAACCTGGGACATTACACGCACTGGCCTAGGTGCGCCACAGAAATGACGTGTTCTGTGGCGCACTGGCCTCAGTGCGCCACAGAAATAACGTGACCTATATCATGGCCGTACCCCTCTCTCGCCCGTATACCACTCTCTCCCCCTCTCCCCTCTCCCCGCGCCGCCGCCTTCCACGGCGAGCGCTGCCATCGCCGTCGCCGCCGCCTTCCTCCGCGAGGGCCGCATGCTGCCACGCTCCACCCATCCCCGCCACCAGCAGCACAAGCCGCTGCGGCGTGGAGGAGGAGGGGCCGGCGCAGCGTCAAGGTGGAGGAGCCACCGCCGCGTCAAGGTGGAGGAGCCACCGCGACCTCCACCCCTGCCGTCGTCGTCGGTGAGCTCCTCCACAACTGCCGTCGTCGTCGGTGAGCTCCCTCCCCTCCCCTCCCTCTTCCTCTCCCGCGCGAGCACAAAGTGCTCGATGAAATGCTGCTATGATTTTGTGCTGCTGTTGTGCTCGATGAAATGTTGTTGTGCTCCCCTTTTCTTATTCTGTATAACTTGGCTAATTACATGGATTGAATTATGATCCCATTGATGCAATTTATCTGGTATGTGCACATGGATTGAATTATGATCCCATTGCTTGCAGTTGTTGCCTGTCAAGCACTGCATGAAAGCCTTGATTAAGTGCTTTACTGAAGCTTTGGCTTTAGTGAAGTGTCATGTGCAGGTAATGCTGCTATTGCTTGATTAATTGGTGCTATTCTTGTTACTGATGGAGCTATAGTTGATTAATTGGTGCTATGCTTGTTACTGATGTTGCTATATTGCTTGATTAATTGGTGCTATGCTTGTTACTGATGCTGCTATATTGATTGATTAATTGGTGCTATGCTTGGTACTAAATTGGTGCTATGCTTGGTACTAAATGGACATGCTATATGAACACCAGCTACTAGCAGTGACATGCTATATTGGCTCTATATATATCTGCTCCAAAGGTTCCATTTGGAGCCTGGATTGCTAGTGGTTAGTATATTGTTATGCTGCTATGCTTATAATCCATGTCTGAACCTGTACAAGGTAATGAAGACTTTCTCACTTGGTATTGCTTGCTAGTTGGACATTTGGTTGGTTTTGATGCTACTGGTTCATTTAAATGCATGAAATGCTACTATGGTATGCTACTGTGGTATCCTTGTGAAGAAAATGATGGATTCTTGTGAGCTTATGGTATGCTACTATGCTACTGTGGTATCCTTGTGAAGATTTACTTGATGGATTCTTGTGAGCTTATGGTATGCTACTATGCTTATAATGCTCTGATTAGTGGGGATGCTTACTCGGATCATGTGCATATAGTTCATATAGTTCCCTAAAAGAAAGAATGCTCCTCGGCCAGATGCTTGATGTCTTGGCTCAGCCAATGATGCAAAGGCTGATGCAAAAACTTGGATAAGAACAGATACTAAAATGTGTGATTTAAATGGAATGCTTATGATGGTATACTAAAATAGAGATATTCACATTAGGGAATCATGTAAATGAATGCGACTGTGGTATCCTTTTCTTGTTGGCTTTGATGAAAATAGAGATATCCACAGTAGGGGATCATGTAAATGAATGCCACTGTGGTATCCTTTGAAGAAAAAGGACCGTTTCTGGTGGTTTTAAAAGGCTAGGTGATTCAGTTGGCTACCAAGACTTGTCTCATCTGGTTAGCTGGGATATGCTATGTGTTGTTGCTTGTTTAGGCATATCTATCACTTAATGGATTTACTGGTTCTTGATTGGCCTCTCTTTTGCCAGCATCACTTGGTCTATCTACCAAGTGATGAATAATCCCTTTGGAGCATCCGCTCCACGCATGCTATGTGTGTTTGAGAATCTTGACTTATGTCACCATGGTTGCTGGTTTGTTGGTGTTTTTGTACTTGTCGATGATTAGATGGTTGGTCGATCACTCGTACACTCGGGGTGGAGCAAGTGAGCTCGGTGTGATGGCACAAATATCAATATTTTGTGCATCCTACCTGGCCTCACTTACTCCATCCTCGGATGTTAATATTTGTTTCGACCAACAAAGTATGAGGCATTTCATTTAGTTCATACTAGCTACTTCTTAATTGCATTGGCCTTTCTTCCATTTTAGTGCCGATGATTAAATTGTTTGGTCACTTGTACACTCGGGGTGGGGCCGAGTGAGCCCGGTGCGATGGCACAAATATCAATCTCTTGTGCATTCTACCTGGCCTCACTGACCCCATCCCGGAATGTTAATATTTCTTTCGACCAACAAAGTATGTGGCATATGATATCTAGTTGAGATACCACTTGGCTCTTTTTTCCATTTTAGTGCCGATGATTAGAATGTTTGGTCACCTATACGCCGCAATATACTTTGTAGACGGGCCCCCCTTTCCCCGGCCGCCGTTCCGTGAACGAGTCTTTCACGAGACAACAACGCCGACCTGCCTCTCCGGTGCATCGCCACTTTTCTTCTCTCGCCGTCCAGTATGTGAACGAGTCCTTAATGCAAAGACGGTGTCAGCCTCCCTAGCATCATGCCGACCCCTGTTGCCGTGCTTCACGCCGTGTCTCAGGCACCCTGCACTCTTCGCCTTTTTGCCCAGTGAACGAATAGACTAATCGTTGGAATAAGGAAGCCGATGACGGCCGATCGCAATTTAATCTTGCGACCGGCCGTCATCGGTTTCCTTATTCCAACGACCAGTCTATTGGTTCACCGGCAAGAAGGCGAACGAGGCAGTGGCGTGGGACACACGGCCTGAAGCGCGGCAACGTGGCCCGGCATAATGCTCGGGCAGGCCGGCACGCTCTTTGCATCAAGGACTCGTTCACTAGACGGCGAGGGACTGCCGTGGTTCTCGCGCCGGAGAGGCGGATCGGTGTCGTTGTGTCGTCAAGCACCCGTTCACGGAACGACGGCCGGGAAAGGGGGCCCTTCGCAAAGTATATCATGCGGTGTATACCGCAACTATGGTTTCGACCATAGTATTTGTGTTTACCAACAATGTATGAGGCACTTATTCCATTTTGTCATTCCATTTGCTTTGACATTTTCAAAATGCCGATGATTAAAATGTTTGGTCACCGTACACTCGGGGTGGCGTAAGTGAGCCCGGTAAGATAGCACAAATATCAATCTCTTGTGCATCGGACTTGGTCTCACTTACACCGTCCCTGAATGTTAATATTTGTGTTGACCAACAATGTATGAGGCATTTATTCCATTTCTCTTGTGCATCGGACTTGTTGGTCTCACTTTCTTCCATTTTCATCATAGTAGGAACTGGATGAAGGACCCTGATGTCTACGGGAGCTTCTATTCTTGTAGACAGTGTTGAGCCTCCAAGAGCAGAGGTTTGTAGAACAGCAGCAAGTTTCCCTTAAGTGGATCACCCAAGGTTTATCGAACTCAGTGAGGAAGAGGTCAAAGGTATCCCTCTCATGCAACCCTGCAACCACAAAGCAAGAAGTCTCTTGTGTCCCCAACACACCTAATAGGTGCACTAGTTCGGCGCAGAGATAGTGAAATACAAGTGGTATAAATGAATATGAGCAGTAGTACGGTGCGAGAAAAGTGCTTGCTGGCGTGCAGTTGATGGTAGTAATATTGCAGGAAGTAAAGATGCAGTAAAACAGTAAACAAGCAGCGATAGCAGTATTTAGGAACAAGGCCTAGGGATTATACTTTCACTAGTGGACACTCTCAACATTGATCACATAACAGAATAAATAAATAGATGCTAGACTCTACACCCTCTTGTTGGATGATGAACACCACTAACTGTGTAGGATTACACGAACCCTCAATGCCGGAGTTAACAAGCTCCACAATATTCAATGTTCATATTTAAATAACCTTAGAGTGCATAACAGATCAACATAACCAAACCAAGTACTAACATAGCATGCACACTTGTCACCTTCACACTACGAAAGGAGGCATAGATCACATCAATACCATCATAGCAATAGTTAACTTCATAATCTACAAGAGATCACAATCATAGCCTACGCCAAGTACTACACGATGCACACACTGTCACCATTACACCGTGCGGGAGGAATAAACTACTTTAATAACATCACTAGAGTAGCACACAGATAAATTGTGATACAAAACACATTGCAATCATAAAGAAATATAAATAAGCACTTCACTATGCCATTCATAATAGTGAATAAGTATTCTGTGAAATATAGCCTAAGAGACCCACACGGTGCACACACTGTCACCTTTACACACGTGGGACAAGGAGTCTCCGGAGATCACATAAGTAAAATCCACTTGACTAGCACAATGACATCTAGATTACAAGCATCATCATATGAATCTCAATCATGTAAGGCAGCTCATGATATTATTGTATTGAAGTACATAGGAGAGAGATTAACCACATAGCTACCGGTACAGCCCCGAGCCTCGATGGAGAACTACTCCCTCCTCATTGGAGACAGCAGCGTTGATGAAGATGGCGGTGGTGTCGATGGAGGAGCCTTCCGGGGGCACTTCCCCGTCCCGGTGGCGTGCCGGAACAGAGACTCCTGTCCCCCAGATCTTGGCTTCGCGATGGCGGCGGCTCTGGAAGGTTTTCTCTGGTTTCGTCCAATGTGATAGGGTTTTCGCGACGGAGGCTTTAAGTAGGCGGAAGGGCAAGGTCGGTGGAGTCACGAGGGACCCACACAACAGGGCGGCGCGGGCCCTAGCCTGGCCGTGCCGCCTTAGTGTGGCGCCACCTCATGGCCCCACTTCGTATCTCCTCCGGTCTTCTGGAAGCTTCGTGTGAAAATAGGACCCTGGGCGTTGATTTCGTCCATTTCCGAGAATATTTCCTTACTAGGATTTCTGAAACCAAAAACAGCAGTAAAACAGAGCCGGCACTTCGGCATCTCGTCAATAGGTTAGTTCCGGAAAACGCATAAATATGAAATAAAGTATGCATAAAACATGTAGATATCATCAATAATGTGGCATGGAACATAAGAAATTATCGATACGTCGGAGACGTATCAGCATCCCCAAGCTTAGTTCCTGGTCGTCCCGAGCAGGTAAACAATAACAAAGATAATTTCTGGAGTGACATGCCATCATAACCTTGATCATACTATTGTAAGCATATGTAATGAATGCAGAGATCAAAACAATGGTAATGACATGAGTAAACAATTGAATCATAAAGCAAAGACTTTTCATGAATAGTACTTTCAAGACAAGCATCAATAAGTCTTGCATAAGAGTTAACTCATAAAGCAATAAATCAAAGTAAAGGCATTGAAGCAACATAAAGGAAGATTAAGTTTCAGCGGTTGCTTTCAACTTGTAACATGTATATCTCATGGATAATTGTCAACATAGAGTAATATAGCAAATGCAATACGCAAGTATGTAAGAATCAATGCACAGTTCACACAAGCGTTTGCTTCTTGAGGTGGAGAGAGATAGGTGAACTGACTCAACATAAAAGGTAAAAGAATGGCCCTTCGCAGAGGAAAGCATTGATTGCTATATTTGTGCTAGAGCTTTGGTTTTGAAAACATAAAGAGAGCATAAAAGTAAACTTTTGAGAGGTGTTTGTTGTTGTCAACGAATGGTAGTGGGCACTCTAACTACCTTATCAACCAAACTTTCAAGAGCGGCTCCCATGAAGGACGTTATCTCTACCAGCAAGGTAGATCATCCCTCTTCTCTTTTGTTTACACATGTACTTTAGTTTAGTTTTTCTTTATTTATGGATGACACTCCTCCCAACCTTTTACTTACACAAGCCATGGCTAACCGAATCCTCGGGTGCCTTCCAACATTCACATACCATGGAGGAGTGTCTATTTGAAAAATTAAGTTGCTTACTGATGAATCAAAGCAAAACATGTGAAGAGAATTATTAATGAAAGTTAATTAATTGGGGATGGGAACCCCATTGCCAGCTCTTTTTGCAAAATTATTGGATAAGCGGATGTGCCACTAGTCCATTGTGAAAGTCTGTCAAAAGTAAATGACAAGATCGAAAGATAAAACACCACATACTTCCTCATGAGCTATAAAACATTGACACAAATAAGAGGTGGTAAATTTTGAATTATTTAAAGGTAGCACTCAAGCAATTTACTTTGGAATGGCGGAGAAATACCATGTAGTAGGTAGGTATGGTGGACACAAATGGCATAGTGGTTGGCTCAAGGATTTTGGATGCATGAGAAGTATTCCATCTCGATACAAGGCTTAGGCTAGCAAGGTTATTTGAAAAAAACACAAGGATGAAACGGTGCAGCAAAACTCACATAAAAGACATATTGTAAACATTATAAGACTCTACACCGTCTTCCTTGTTGTTCAAAACTCAATACTAGAAATTATCTAGACCTTAGAGAGACCAATTATGCAAACCAAATATTAGCAATCTCTATGTATTTCTTCATTAATGAGTGCAAAGTATATGATGCAAGAGCTTAAACATGAGCACAACAATTGCCAAGTATCAAATTATCCAAGACATTTTATCAATTACTACATGTAGCATTTCCCGTTAAGCTAAGAACACATGTGTTCATATGAACCAGCGGAGCGTGTCTCTCTCCCACACAAGCATGATGGATTAGATCTTATTCAAACACAAAACAAAAATAAAAGCACACAGACGCTCCAAGTAAAGTACATAAGATGTGACCGAATAAAAATATAGTTTCAAGGGAGGAACCTGATAAATTTGTCGATGAAGAAGGGGATGCCTTGGGCATACCCAAGCTTAGATGCTTGAGTCTTCTTAAAATATGCAGGGATGAACCACGGGGGCATCCCCAAGCTTAGACTCTTCACTCTTCTTGATCATAGTATATCATCCTCCTCTCTTGACCCTTGAAAACTTCCTCCACACCAAACTCAAAGCAAACTCATTAGAGGGTTAGTGCATAATCAAAAACTCACATGTTCGGAGGTGACACAATCATTCTTAACACTTCCGGACATTGCTCAAAGCTACTTGGAAGGTAATGGAACAAAGAAATCCACCCAACACAAGCGAAAGAAGCAATGCGAAATAAAAGGCAGAATCTGTCAAAACAGAACAGTCCGTAAAGACGAATTTTAAAATGGCACCAGACTTGCTCAGATGAAAATGCTCAAATTGAATGAAAGTTGCGTACATATCTGAGGATCACTCACGTAAATTGGCATAATTTTCTGAGTTACCTACGAGAGAATTAGGCCCAGATTCGTGACAGCAAGAAATCTGTTTCACGCAAGTAATCCAAATCTAGTATGAACCTTACTATCAAAGACTTTTCTTGGCACAACAATGCAAAAAAACTAAGATAAGGAGAGGTTGCTACAGTAGTAACAACTTCCAAGACACAAATATAAAATAGAGGTACTGTAGCAAAATAAACACATGGGTTATCTCCCAAGAAGTTCTTTCTTTATAGCCATTAAGATGGGCTCAGCAGTTTTAATGATGCACTCCCAAGAAATAGTAGTTGAAGCAAAAGAGAGCATCAAAAAGCAAATTCAAAACAAATTTAAGTCTAGCATGCTTCTTATGCATAGGAATCTTGTAAATAAACAAGTTCATGAAGAGCAAAGTAACAAGCATAGGAAGATAGAACAAGTGTAGCTTCAAAAATTTCAGCACATAGAGAGGTGTTTTAGTAACATGAAAACTTCTACAACCATATTTTCCTCTCTCATAATAACTTTCAGTAGCAACATGAGAAAACTCAACAATATAACTATCACATAAAGCATTCTTATCATGAGTCTCATGCATAAAATTATTACTCTCCACATAGGCATAATCAATTTTATTAGTTGTAGTGGGAGCAAATTCAATAAAGTAGCTATCATTATTATTCTCATCATCAAATATAGGAGGCATATTGTAATCATAATCAAATTTACTCTCCATAGTAGGTGGCACCAAAAGACCAATATCATTATAATCATCATAAATAGGAGGCAAAGTATCATCAAAGAAAATTTTCTCCTCAATGCTTGGGGGACTAAAAAGATCATGAAAACCAGCTTCCCCAAGCTTAGAACTTTCTACATCATTATCAACAATGGTGTTCAAAGCGTTCATACTAATATTACTACCAGCATTCAAATAAGGTTCCATAGGTTTTTTAATTTTCGCATCAAACCATCCATGTCTTAAATCAGGAAATAGAATAAGAAGCTCATTATTGTCCATTATGCCTAACTAGTGTAAACAAGAAACAAAAAGATGCAATTGCAGGATCTAAAGGAAATAGCTTCGAGCACACACACAACGGCAACATAAAAGTGCTTTACCTGGGACCGGAGTATGAGTGCCTTTACCTTTCCTCCCGGCAACGGCGCCAGAAAATAGCTTGATGTCTACGGGAGCTTCTATTCTTGTAGACAGTGTTGGGCCTCCAAGAGCAGAGGTTTGTAGAACAGCAGCAAGTTTCCCTTAAGTGGATCACCCAAGGTTTATCGAACTCAGGGAGGAAGAGGTCAAAGGTATCCCTCTCATGCAACCCTGCAACCACAAAGCAAGAAGTCTTTTGTGTCCCCAACACACCTAATAGGTGCACTAGTTCGGCGAAGAGATAGTGAAATACAAGTGGTATAAATGAATATGAGCAGTAGTACGGCGCCAGAAAAGTGCTTGTCTGGCGTGCGGTTGATGGTAGTAATATTGCAGGAAGTAAAGATGCAGTAAAACGAGTAAACAAGCAGCGATAGCGTATTTAGGAACAAGGCCTAGGGATTATACTTTCACTAGTGGACACTCTCAACATTGATCACATAACAGAATAAATAAATAGATGCTAGACTCTACACCCTCTTGTTGGATGATGAACACCACTAATCGTGTAGGATTACACGAACCCTCAATGCCGGAGTTAACAAGCTCCACAATATTCAATGTTCATATTTAAATAACCTTAGAGTGCATAGACAGATCAACATAACCAAACCAAGTACTAACATAGCATGCACACTGTCACCTTCACACTACGAAAGGAGGCATAGATCACATCAATACCATCATAGAAATAGTTAACTTCATAATCTACAAGAGATCACAATCATAGCCTACGCCAAGTACGACA
This sequence comes from Lolium rigidum, assembly GCF_022539505.1. NCBI lineage: Eukaryota > Viridiplantae > Streptophyta > Magnoliopsida > Poales > Poaceae > Lolium > Lolium rigidum. Next base: position 189,687,526 of record NC_061512.1, on the reverse strand, counting down.
CGATGCACACACTGTCACCATTACACCGTGCAGGAGGAATAAACTACTTTAATAACATCACTAGAGTAGCACACGGATAAATTGTGATACAAAACACATTGCAATCATAAAGAGATATAAATAAGCACTTCACTATGCCATTCATAACGAGTGAATAAGTATTCTCGTGAAATATAGCCTAAGAGACCCACACGGTGCACACACTCGTCACCTTTACACACGTGGGACAAGGAGTCTCCAGGAGATCACATAAGTAAAATCCACTTGACTAGCACAATGACATCTAGATTACAAGCATCATCATATGAATCTCAATCATGTAAGGCAGCTCATGAGATTAGTGTATTGAAGTACATAGGAGAGATATTAACCACATAGCTACCGGTACAGCCCCGAGCCTCGATGGAGAACTACTCCCTCCTCATGGGAGACAAGCAGCGTTGATGAAGATGGCGGTGGTGTCGATGGAGGAGCCTTCCGGGGGCACTTCCCCGTCCCGGCGCGTGCCGGAACAGAGACTCCTGTCCCCCAGATCTTGGCTTCGCGATGGCGGCGGCTCTGGAAGGTTTTCTCTGGTTTCGTCCAACGTGATAGGGTTTTCGCGACGAAGGCTTTAAGTACGCGGAAGGGCAAGGTCGGTGGAGTCACGAGGGACCCACACAACAGGGCGGCGCAGGCCCTAGACTGGCCGCGCCGCCTTAGTGTGGCGCCACCTCGTGGCCCCACTTCGTATCTCCTCCGGTCTTCTGGAAGCTTCGTGTGAAAATAGGACCCTGGGCGTTGATTTCGTCCAATTCCGAGAATATTTCCTTACCAGGATTTCGAAACCAAAAACAGCGAAAAACGAGAACCGGCACTTCGGCATCTCGTCAATAGGTTAGTTCCGGAAAACGCATAAATATGACATAAAGTATGCATAAAACATGTAGATATCATCAATAATGTGGCATGGAACATAATAAATTATCGATACGTCGGAGACGTATCAGACCCCGATGCAAGCGAGCCTGGTGGGTAGAGATGAGGGAGCAAAGGAGGAACCGGAGGAAGACTACTTTGTATCTCGAAATTGTGAATTTTGTATGAATTAAGAGTTGTATGCAAAACATTTGACACTTAATTGCCACTATATATGTATCTCGATCGGGCTCTAAGTAATGTGATGATGATGTCTATGTTATATCTGTGCAATGTACATGATATTTATATTATATCTGAATGTTGCTGTATATAACCTATATCTCTGTATATTGCTGTGTATAAACTGTATGTGTATAGCAGGCAGCACAAAATCGTGTATAATACAAGCAATTTTTGTGGCGCACTGAAAAACTAATTCTGTGGCGCACGCTTTTCTGTGGCGCACCTAAGAACAGGTGCGCCACAGAAACCTTAATTCTGTGGTGCATGGGAAGGTGCGCCACAGAAATCTTATTTTTGTGGCGACGTTTCTGTAGCGCACCTCCCATGCGCCACAGAATCCATTTTTGGTGCGCCACTGATGAGGCTTTTCCTACTAGTGTTGTTGGATTCTACATTATTGGTTAAAATGGATATTCTTGTTAGAGTCTTGTATAAGAATTATTATAAGTATAAGTATATGGTTAGGAAATCTCGCTTCACTTGCACTGTGCTTCCTCGTCTTGAATATATTTACAGGTTATCAGAGAGATGGATCATCGAACAAGAAGAGTGATAAGTCTCGAACGTATCTATATTTTTTGACGCTCCATGCTTGTTTTACACCAATTCATATATGTTTTGTTCATCCTTATGTAATGCTACATGTTTTGTTTGCTGGGATTCCGTGAATATTGTATACTATGTTGAGATCGATTATATATTATTGTCATATGTTATTTGTGATCTTGCATGCTCTCCGTTGCTAGTAGATACTCTGGCCAAGTAGATGCTTGTGACTCCAAGTGGGGGTACTTACGCTCGATAGTAGGTTCATGCCTCTAGTTTTCTGGGAGAGTGACAATAACTTCTAAGATTGTAGATGTGTTGTTGCTACTAGGGAGAAAACATCAATGTTCTATCCAAGAGTAATTCTATTGTTTACTTTACACACATTGCTTAATGCGATAATTTGTTGCTTGTAACTTAATATTGGAAGGGGTTCGGACGATAACCGGAAGGTGGATTACTAGTCATAGATGCAGTTGGATTACGGTCTATGTATTATATTTTAATGCACAAACGAATCTCATAGTAATCATCTTGTCATGTATGGTCGATATTCTATCAATTGCCCAGCTGAATTTTTTGCCCCCAGGATGTTATTTATCTTTATGGAGAGACACCTCTAGTGAACCTTGGACCCCGGTCCTTTCCTTTATACTGATAAATTCAAGAGAGAAGTCCAATTTACCCCCCTAAACTTCTCTCAAAGTTTAGCTTACAACCCTGAACTTTACTTTGGTTCAACTTTCAACCCTGAATTCTAAAAACGGTTCAGAATCACCCCTTGCATTGTCTTAGGCCGGGTTTTCTTGTCACATAATGTATTGTATTAGTAAAATAGTGCGTACATGTATTCTATGTCTATAACTCTTCATATTCAAATCTATGCTTCATCTTCAACTCTTCACCCGCCGGAATAAAAATGTTTCCTCCACGGCTCGCTGCGTTGCGTGGTGGTTGCCCCATGCTCGCGGAAGGCTGGGCACGACATGTGATGTGTAGAGAGCAGACGCCGGGTGTTATTGTCCGATGGAGGCACCCCTCTGTGGTCGTCATGGCCTCGTTCTAGCGAGGAAGACGATCATGATGAGGCATGAGGTGATCATGCAATATGGAGAGAGAGAGAGAGGAAGTACATGTACCGTGTATGTGTTATGTTGATGAGTTGGCACAATATATAGGGAGAAAAACCGGTTCAAAACTTGTCAAAAAGGGTAGAAGGTTCAATTCCGAACGGTTTATAGAATTCAGGGTTGAAGATTGAACCAAAGTAAAGTTAAAGGTTGTAATCTGAACTTTGAGACGAGTTGAGGGGGGTAAATTGAACTTCTCTCTAAATTCAACCACTGCAATCCTGCTCTATTTATTTGTTGTAAGCTCTGTTATCTTTAATTACTGCAAACATCTCTTTCGACTCGATACGTCTAATCCTTTGTGTTTAGCAAACCGGTGAGATTGACAACCTCACTATAAGTTGGGGCAAAGTATTTTGGTTGTGTTGTGTGCAGGTTCCACGTTGTTGTTGACGCCGTTAGTGCGTCCTGCCAATAGTCAGCTAGCAACACCTACAGAAGTAATGCATTTCTCCTACTGGTCGATTAAACCTTGGTTTCTTACTAAGGGAAAACTTGCTGTTGTGCTCATCACACCTCCTCTTGCGGTTCCCCAAAAACTGCACGCCATCAAGATTTTCTGGCGCCGTTGCCAGGGAGAAAGAGGATTTCTGCAAGGGAGTCTCTCATCTCCAATCTGTTTACTTTGTTATTGTTTTGCTTAGTTTATTTTATTTTGTTTTGTTTGCTTCTCTATATCAAAAACACACAAAAAACTTTCATAGTTCTTATTTTGTTACTAGTTTATTATGTTGTTCCCTAAGTACGATCTGAAGGACCTATCTATAGGTAGTGGTTCTATAATTGGGAGAGATAACATTGAAAAATTCTTCAATCATGTTAGTAAGCATAAAGATATTGAGGATAAATCCCTGGTAGAACTTGCTCCTAATTATGAAACTGCTACAGCTTATTTAGTTCAAATGCTGGAGGCTAGATTTGTTAGCCTTAATCCTATAATGCAGCAATGTTTCTTAAACTTCATGAAGTTGAGGATGATGAAAATAAAGATTTTATTCTACAAAATTTGTTAGAGAATTTAAAGATGCTCTTATAGAAGCTAGGAAAGTTTTGATCGGTTTGAGATGCTAGACTCATGCGTAGATATATTTGGTACACTTGAAAAAATAGAAAAAACCAAAAATAGGAGAGAAAGTAAAATACCAATACCTTTCAAATTAGTCGCAATGCATGAAACTTGGGAAAAGAATTTTGATTGGATTGTTCCTAAAAATCCATTTGATGAAAGTAGTGAACCTAAAAGTGCTGAGAAAGGGTCTTGTAAAACATATATTGATAAAATACAAATCCTTGTTGAAAAAACTTCTCGCATTGATCTTGATGCTTCTTAACTTAATAGTACTTGATGCTCGCTCTTTTTCTGCGCCTAGCTGAAAGGCGTTAAAGAAAAGCACCCTTGGGAGATAACCCATGTTTTATTTCTGTAATTTTTCTTTTGTTGAGTCTTGGAAGTTATTACCTCTGTAATAACCTCTCCTAATCATTTTTATTTCGTTTTTGGGCCAAGAACAGCCTCTAATAGGAAGAAAGTAAGATTTGGGGAAGTTGCTGTCATGAAAACAGATTATGTGTTGTAACCATAAAAATTTGTAAAAATATCCAGAGCGGAATTTTGAGCTGCCATTTTTTATGCATATGCCCCAGCTTATTATATAACATTCTTTAGTTGATCACCCTCGATATGAGCAACAAAAGATTTTTGAAAAAATCAATCTTTACCTGCTATTCTGTTTTGACAGACTGCCACTATTTGCATTTGCCTCTTAATCTCTTTCTTTTTTAGTTCTTTTGATCAAAAGAGCTTTTTTAAGAGTTTCTACAATAGCTAATTCTTTAATAGATGTTTTATATGTGTTAAAACTGAACCCAAGAGAATTTTTTTTATTTTGATTGTACTAATGCTGCTAATAAAGAATTGCGTGAAGTTTTGTATGAAGGAAGTTTTCAAGTGTAGGGACAGAAGAATGATGTGATGAGATGAAGAATGGAAAAAAGCTCAAGCTTGGGGATTCCCCTTCACCCCAAGAAATATCCAAAAGGTACAAGCGTGAAAGATTGGGGAGGCCCAAGGCATCCCCTCTTCATCAACAAAGCAATAGGTCATCTCTCTATGCGCTATATTTTTATTACTTCATACACTATGTGTTGTTCTTGTCTTAATTTTTGTTTTTAGTTTAGTTTAGTTTTGTTTTGTTTGCGCTAGCATATGTTGGATTCCGGAACATTTATTTTGGAGAAAGATCCGCTCCGTTTTAATTGCATAGAACGCTCTAGTTTTCGTTGTTATTATTCCGCGAGTGTTCTAGTTTGCTAGTACTGCATTTAGCTCTTGGTTTTCGATTCTAATTTTGTTCAGAGCTCGTTAGTTATTTATATGTGACTAGCTCTTTGGTCATATTGGGTGTCATCTCTGAGAGCTATCTCAAATAATTTGATTGGTGTTGGATACGAGTAAAATATTTCATGACTATAGTGATGCAAAATGAAGCTTGTCTAGATTGTGGCATAGACTTTGGCATGTCATGTTAGATGTTATTCTTGTCATATGCTTAGTATTTATTGTTGTAGCATCACTTGTTTCAAATGGCTCAGAGTGCATAATGTGTCATTGAAAGAATCATGTGTTGTTTCCATCATAAAAGCATAATATTGTGGTATTATCCTTTGATGCTTTATTGGGTTGACTTGGCACGTGCTTATATCATGTTATGACTAACCAGTCAACTAAAGCCTCTATGATCATTTATTTTTTGGCTTGTAACATCACTTTATGCTTTGATTGATAATTTTTTGTCGCGATGCATGATTATGGCCATTACTGCTCTCTTCGTTGGTCGCTTCCAGTCTTTTGCTAGCCTTCACCTGTACTGAGTATGAACTCTACTCATGCATCCAACCACCATAAATCAAAGTATGCCAATTGTGTCCACCATATCTACCTACTATCATTATTGTTATTCCAAGTATATTCATCATGTTTTTATTTATCTTCCAAATTAAATTTTGGCATGAGAAAATTAGTCAGTAAAGCTCTCACGAACTTGATGGCACATTTACTTTCTTGCACTTAATAAACTTGATCATTGTGACTATATTATGAAGTTTATATGTTTGCAAATTGCAAGTTGGGAGTTAGCACAACAATGCTTTCATGGGGAACGCTTTCAACATTGCACTATTCATATTTAGTTGATGTCATGTTCTTTTGTTTATGGATGCCTAGCGGTGCGAAATAAAATAGAAACTTGTAAGTCCATGGAGTTTGTATATGTGTTAGAGAAACGCCTGGGCTGCTAATCTAACACATGCATCATTCATGGTGGAAATTTACTGCGAACCATAGTGAGCATTCTATGAAGCATTTTCAATAAAAACCTAAACCCATATTAAATAAAAAGATTGCTGAGATGCTCATTGTATGTTTGTCTTGTCATTTTGGCATGGGATTGCTCCTACAAAAGTACTTCCATATCATCGAGCAGGAGGTACCCCGTTGGCGGTTCTCGATGATACATATATACTTACAATAACAAGAACTTATTTGGGACCTAAGTTGAGTAGCATGAGGTTTATGTACTCGTATTCAAGGGGCATGAAATTTTGAACTCGTGATTTGTCAAGCATATAGCTCATATTTGCCTCACATTAACTTTAACCATTCAAGATGCTTATGATAGGGGCAACGAGAGCTCAAGCTAATGAGTACCATACTTTTTGGAAGGTTTATAAAACTTGTTTATCTTGCTTAATCTACAAAGAGTCTCTCTTTTACTTTTATGTTGAGTCTTCATCTTCTATGCACCAATTAAGAGAGCATAATTGTTATTCTTAGTGCAATGTACATGCATAGTCCCAAAAGTATTATTGATTGATTCATGATTATGCTATTGCTTCTTCTTAAATCACTTGTATCTAGTCACCCTTTAAACTTTGAAGGTATAATAGCATTTATGTTTTGCTACTTCATAAATGACATGTTGATTACCACTTTGTTATGTTCACTCTATGCTCATAAACAAACAGTTGCTTTCAATGCACTATTATTCATGATCCTTTGTTTGAGTTGCTCTTCATGTTATAACATAGTTGCTAAGTTCTATTGTTAGAATTATATCTATCAAGTCTATGTTTAGAGTAATTAGATCCCAGCTCACAATGCTTTACAATGCTTGATCAAGATTGTGTTGGCTGCATGTCACCTCAAAAATTATTTTGTCATCACTTACCTACTCGAGGACGAGCATGAGTTAAGCTTGGGGATGCTTGATACGTCTCAAACGTATCTATAATGTTTGATGCTCCATGCTTATTTTACGCCAATTTATATATGTTTTTCTCATATACTTCGTTGCACTTTTATATATTTTCCGGCACTAACCTATTAACAAGATGCCACAGTGTGAGTTCCCTGTTTTCTGCTGTTTTGTATTTCAGAAAAGTTGTACATGAAATATTCTCAGAATTGGACGAAACAAAGGCCAAAGTCAATATTTCCGTAACAAAGATAGAGTCCAGAGGGGAGTCGAAGGGGGGCAACAGGGCGGCCATGCCAGCCCTAGGCGCGGCCTAGCCCTGGCCCACGCCTAGGTGTGGTGTGGGCCACCCTGGCCTCCACCGACATCGCCCATCTGCCTATTTATTCACGATCTCGGGAAAACCCTGAACACCCGAATCTCCAGCCACGAAAAGTTCCATTGCGGCCTCCATTGCAGAACCCATCTCGTGAGGGTTCTGAAGCTCTCTTCCCGGCACCCTGCCGGAGGGGGAAATCCTCGCCAGAGGTATCTACATCGCCATGCCCGCCTCCGAAGTGATGCATGAGTAGTTTATCCGTGGACTATGGGTCCATAGTAGTAGCTAGATGGTTGTCTTCTCCAATTTGTGCCTCATGTTTAGATCTTGTGAGCTGCCCTACATAATCAAGATCATCCTCCTGTAATGCTACATGTTGTGTTTGTTGGGATCCGATGAATATTGTATACTATGTTGAGATCGATTATATATTCTTGTCATATGTTATTTGTGATTTTGCATGCTCTCCGTTGCTAGTAGATACTCTGGCCAAGCAGATGCTTGTGACTCCAAGAGAGGGTATTTATGCTCGATAGTAGGTTCATAACTAGTTTTCTCAGAGAGTGACAATAACTTCTAAGATTGTAGATGTGATGTTGACTAGGGAGAAAACAACAATGTTATATCCAAGGGTAATTCTATTGTTTACTTTACACACATTGCTTAATGCAATAATCTGTTGCTTGCAACTTAATACTGGAAGGGGTTCGGACGATAACCGGAAGGTGGATTATTAGTCATAGACTCAGTTGGATTACGGTCTATGTGTATATTAGGTTGTAATGCCCAAAATAATCTCATAGTAATCATCTTGTAATGTATGGTCGATATTCTATCAATTGCGCAGTTGTAATTTGTTCACCCAGCATGTTATTTATCTTTATGGATTGACACCTTTAGTTAACTGTGGACCCCGGTCCTTTCCTTTACACTAATAAATTCAACCACTGCAATCTTGCTCTGTTTACTTACTGTAAGATATGTTCTCTTTAATTACTGCAAACATCTCTTTCCACTCGATACGTCTAATCCTTTGTGTTCAGCAAACCGGTGATTGACAACCTCACTGTAAGTTGGGGCAAAGTATTTTGGTTTTGTTGTGTGCAGGTTCCACGTTGTTGCTGACGCCGGTAGTGCGTCTTGCCAATAGTCAGCTAGCAACACCTTCAGAAGTCACGCCTTTCTCCTACTGGTCGATTAAACCTTGGTTTCTCGCTGAGGGAAACCTTGCTGCTATGCTCATCACACCTTCCTCTTGGGGTTCCCCAACAACTACACGCCATCAAAGAGGATGAGTGGGAGTTGGCTCCCAAAGCTCCATAGGACGACGCATGGCCCGATGAGGCCCCTGAGCCTCCTCAACAGGAGGTGTTGGAAGAAATACCTGTGCCGCCACAGGCGGAGTGGTATGAGCTTGTACCTCCTGCACATGATGCATGGATTGCACCCGCGCCACCTGCACATGATGCATGGATTGCATCCACGCCACCTGCACAAGATGTGTGGTATGCGTCCACGACGCCAGCACCAGACGCCTCGGGGTTCGCACCTGCCGTGGTCAACTACCAGCCTGGGGAAGGATCTTCTTCACAATGGGTGAATGAAGGTGCTTCTTCATAGTGGAGACAGTCAAAGCCCTTCTATGATGATGGGGTCCAAGCCTTGACTATCCCGTCTACTAGCTTCACCCCAAGCTTGGGGGAGTCTATGCTCTTCCGCCCCTTCTTCATTGTACATTGCCATGTTAGTTTTCTTTGCATCCATTATAGTTATTTTTATTTTTGCAATTGGAAAAACTCAAAAAGATTTAGATTTTTGTTATTGCATTTAGTTTCATTTTAACAAAAACCAAAAACCAAAAAACTAAAAAGATTTTTGTTTTAGCAAAACAATGAAAAGGAAGTAACAAAATCTGCACGATGTTGTTCAATGTTTTATTTTTAATTCTTAGCCCATAACTCCGATTGCTGAAATTTTCACAGAACTTATAAATTTTCATCCCCTACTCTCACAAAAGTTGGAACAAAATCGTGGGATGTTTAATCAGGACTCAAAAGGGTTGCACAACTGCTGGAATTTGTTGACAGATTTTGTTTTTCATCACTAAAAGTGGCTAGTTGAGTTTGCTATTGGTCCAAAATGAAAGCTATACTTCTATGTGGATCCCGGCCACACGAGACATCTTATTGACATCATATTTTGAAGGTTGCTACCATAAGAATGAAATGCTTTGAGTGAACCAAGTTTAAATTTCTTAATTCTATATGTGAGCTTGTTGCGCAGTTTCAGTTGGGAGATGAAGAACAACGATGATGAAACTGTATGTGAGGATCGATAAAAGAGGTATGACACCTTTGCTATATTCATGTATGGAATTTAACGATACCAAATGCGTGTTCATAGTTTCATCAATATTTGGGAAAGTTATATTAGATGTCCACTATCTTTGTGTTCTCCTCTCTATTTATGATGCAAGTGAGATATTATTAAGGAATGCTATTTATACAAGATTGAGAGTAGGCCTGGAATTAAAACTCGAAACTCGCGAGCTAAACGAGTAACTCGCGACTCGACTCGCCTCGACTTGAACTCGGTGTATAACGAGTCAAGCCGAGTTTCATATTTTGTCGTTAAATGAGTTCAAGCTAAGCGAGCCGAGCTTATTGAACTCGTGAGTAGCTCGTTTAGCTCGGAAAAAATGGAGTAGGCCCAAGCACACCAAAATGGGCAAGTATATTTGTGGTTTCTCAACTTGGCAATCTTGTTCTCATGATATATTGATCGTTGCGGTTTATATTGTTCTGGTACCATAGTCATAATGCTTGTTGTTCATCATTCATGACCAAATTATTCGGGAAAATGCATTGTGCATTTTACATGTTCGATTTGATAGTTTTAAACGAGCTACTCGTGAGTTACTCGCGAGCTTTGCGAGTCGAGCCAAGTTTCATTCAGACTCGATTGTTAAACGAGTCGAGTTGAGCTAACTCGATTGTTGACCAAGCTTTAGCGAGTCGAGTTGAGCTAACTCGGCTCGGCTCAAATTCCAGCCCTAATTGAGAGATAGTGGTTTTGAGTAATCTATGCATCCCATTATACTTGTTATTGAGGACTTGGCACATACTCAATGATGAATTATATTCCTATGTGTCATTAAAATATGAAGGTTGATATTTGTGTGACACTCTAGCCCTTTAAATGGTAGAACTCATCGTTGAAACATATATAAGTCGGTTGATAGTATATTTGGTTGACCAACCATTTTCTTTTTAGCCTTTAAACATTGAGCCATGTCCTATAAAAAGAAAAGAAATAGAAAAAAGAGAGAAAAATGCAAAAGAGAAGAAAAATAAAGAAAAAGAATAAGAGAAAAAAGTGAGAGACAGTTAGAGAGGATGCTCACCGTCTGTTGTTCATGTTGTCCCGGTATGGATGGCCTATAGTAGATATATCTATGTCCTTTGGTCCTTTGTACAAGTGGCATCGAGGTACCACATTGCGGTACTCGTGAGAGAAGAGCAATGGGCCACTAACAAAAGCCATGCCTAATCATGGTGAAAGTTTTAGCAAAGAGCATCCTCAATTGGAAGAGTGAAAAAATAGATTGGAAAAAGAAACAAAGAAAAATGAGAGGAAACAAGGAGAAGAGATAGAACCCAATGAGTTGCACTTTTATGCTAAAAAGGGGATGCACCCCTTCCACTCATAAGGAGTTAAAGCTAATAAGCGAACACCTACCTTGCCACTCCACTTTATGGTCAACCAAAAATACTAGCTTCTTGCTCATGTATGAGTCCACTATGAGAGTCTGAATGTTAAAGGACTATAAGGATATGACATCGTACCGTTATTTGGTTTTGCAATGCAAATATGATGAAATTACTAGTCAACAATTGAAAGAATCAAAAGGTCTCAACAGCCTTGCTCTTGATTCAATCAAATGCGATGCGAGAACTTCACTTTTTGCTACTATCAATTAATCTTGTCCAAATAGTGTTTCCATATAGTACCTCCTTTACACCATGCATGGATAGATGAACATGAACATAGTGCATATTTAGTAACACTTTTTCATTCATTTGTGAAACTATGTATCAAATACTTTCCATGTTAAATTGTTTATGCATGCATAGAGCAAAGTTCGTGTCAAAGTATGTTATTGCTTCTACACTAGATTTGAGTTGTTTGAGGACAAACAACGAGCTAAGCTTGGGGGAGTTGATACGTCTCAAATGTATATACTTTTCCAAGCACTTTGATAAATGATTTGATCCGGAATCTCACCATACTTAGATGAAAACTATTGAATCTGATGTTGTTTTTAGCAAAGTCACCTTTTTGACAAGTTTTCGCAGGAAAAAAAATCGAGGAAAAATACCAGGGAATTTTTTCATGAAAAGGAAGGACCTGGATCTTCGGATCACGAGAGGGGATCCACAAGTCCCAAACAAGGCCAGGTGGCGCGCCCTACTTCTTTGGGCGCGCCACCCAGGCCTGCTTGGCCCTCGGTCGCCGTCTCGCATCCCCCTTCACGTGGTCCCTTATATACCGTAAAAACCTACCCCCTTGGAAGGATACGATGTTTCGCGAAAAAGAGCGCCGCCGAGACCATGATCTTCGTTTCGGGGCCAGATTGATCCTGCTCTCCACCCTGGAAAGAGGGATTTTGAGGGCTTATCCCTCATCACCGCCACCGACATCATCAACAAACATCATGGACTCACTCTCCATCACCATGAGTGAGTAGTTCCATGTAGGCATAAGAGGTAGATGGGTTTTGGATGAGATTCTTCATGTAATCATCCATATGTATGGAGATTTGATTTGTTCATCTTGAAGATATTCGAGTATTTGTGGTTGTACACCTTTGCAATGTTTAATGCTTGTTACTAGGGCCCGAGTGACATGATTTTAGTACTGAACCTATATTGCTTTATCATATATATGATGTTGGTGTTTATCTGCAAGGTGTATTACTTGTTATTATGTTGACCCTGCGAATCCCTAAGGTGGAAGATAGGGAAAAACAAGGGGAATATGTGATAGTTCGAGAATTATGTGGTTCATGAATCTTAATAATTTGTTTCTGTCTATTCGAAAGGGTAGACCTTAATTTCTTATAGTTCCAAGTTGGCCCCGGTAAAATTGGCAAGCAGGACAAAAGATGTTATGCAAGTTCTCTTAGTTAGTACGTGTAACTATATTTGGATCACACACAGATGACATTAAGACTCCAAGTGCAGAGTGTTTTGTCAGCAGAGTATTTTCCCCACAAGGATGACTCGAGCGTTTACATCAAACTCTCGGGGAATGATGCGCGTGAGACACACGTCCGTTGGGAACCCCAAGAGGAAGGTGTGATGCGTACAGCAGCAAGTTTTCACTCTGTAAGAAACCAAGGTTATCGAACCAGTAGGAGTCAAGGAACACGTGAAGGTTGTTGGTGGCGGAGTGTAGTGCGGCGCAACACCAGGGATTCCGGCGCCAACGTGGAACCTGCACAACACAATCAAAGTACTTTGCCCCAACGTAACAGTGAAGTTGTCAATCTCACCGGCTTGCTGTAAACAAAGGATTAGATGTATAGTGTGGATGATGATGTTTGTTTGCGAAGAACAGTAAAGAACAATTGCAGTAGATTGTATTTCAGATGTAAAGAATGGACCGGGGTCCACAGTTCACTAGTGGTGTCTCTCCCATAAGATAAATAGCATGTTGGGTGAACGAATTACGGTTGGGCAATTGACAAATAAAGAAGGCATAACAATGCACATACATATATCATGATGAGTACTATGAGATTTAATCAGGGCATTACGACAAAGTACATAGACCGCTATCCAGCATGCATCTATGCCTAAAAAGTCCACCTTCAGGTTATCATCTGAACCCCTTCCAGTATTAAGTTGCAAACAACAAACAATTGCATTAAGTATGGTGCGTAATGTAATCAACAAAAATATCTTTAGACAAAGCATTGATGTTTTATCCCTAGTGGCAACAGCACATCCACAACCTTAGAGGTTACTGTCACTCCCCCAGATTCAATGGAGGCATGAACCCACTATCGAGCATAAATACTCCCTCTTGGAGTTACAAGTATTAAATTGGCCAGAGCCTCTACTAGCAACGGAGAGCATGCAAGAACATAAAAAACATATATGATAGATTGATAATCAACTTGACATAGTATTCAATATTCATCGGATCCCAACTAACACAGCATGTAGCATTACAAATAGATGATCTTGATCATGATAGGTAGCTCACAAGATCTAACATGATAGCACAATGAGGAGAAGACAACCATCTAGCTACTGCTATGGACCCATAGTCCAGGGGTGGACTACTCACACATCGATCCGGAGGCGATCATGGCGATGAAGAGACCTCCGGGATATGATTCCCCTCTCCGGCAGGGTGCCGGAGGCGATCTCCTGAATCCCCCGAGATGGGATTGGCGGCGGCGTCTCTGGAAGGTTTTCCGCATCGTGGCTCTCGGTACTGGGGTATTCGCGACGAAGGCTTTAAGTAGGCGGAAGGGCGGAGTCGGAGGAGTCACGGGGGCCCCACACGCTAGGGCCGCGCGGCCCCCCCCTAGGCCGCGCCGCCCTAGTGTGGCGGCGCCCCGTGGCCCCACTTCGTTTATCCCTCGGTCTTCTGGAAGCTTCGTGGAAAATAAGCCCCTGGGCGTTGATTTCGTCCAATTCCGAGAATATTTCCTTACTAGGATTTCTGAAACCAAAAACAGCAGAAAACAAGCAATCGGCTCTTCGGCATCTCGTCAATAGGTTAGTGCCGGAAAATGCATAATAATGACATATAATTTGTATAAAACATGTGAGTATCATCATAAAAGTAGCATGGAACATAAGAAATTATAGATACGTTTGAGACATATCAAGCATCCCCAAGCTTAGTTCCTACTCGCCCGCAAGTAGGTAAACGATAACAAGGATAATTTCTGAAGTGACATGCTATCATAATCTTGATCAATACTATTGTAAAGCATATGAGATGAATGCAGCAATTCGAAGCAATGATGAAGATAATGAGTAAACAAATGAATCATATAGCAAAGACTTTTCATGAATAATACTTTCAAGACAAGCATCAATAAGACTTGCATAAGAGTTACTCATAAGCAATAAATTCTTAGTAGAAAGCTTTGAAACAACACAAAGGAAGATATAAGTTTCAGCGGTTGCTTTCAACTTCAACATATTAATCTCATGGATAAGTGTCAACACAAAGTAATATAACAAGTGCAATAGGTAAACATGTAAGAATCAATGCACACAGTTGATACAAGTGTTTGCTTCTGGGATAGAAAGAATAGGTAAACTGACTCAACAATAAAGTAAAAGAATGGCCCTTCCCGGAGGGAAGCATGGATTACTATTTTTGTGCTAGAGCTTTTCATTTTGAAAACAAGAAACAATTTTGTCAACTGTAGTAATAAAGCATATGTGTTATGTATAAGATATCTTATAAGTTGCAAGCCTCATGCATAGTATACCAACAGTGCTCGCACCTTGTCCTAATTAGCTTGGATTAACATGGATTATCATTGCATAACATATGTTTCAACCAAGTGTCACAAAGGGGTACCTCTATGCCGCCTGTACAAAGGTCTAAGGAGAAAGCTCACATTGGATTTCTCTCTTTTGATTATTCTCAACTTAGATATCCATACCGGGACAACATAGACAACAGATAATGGACTCCTCTTTAATGCATAAGCATTCAACAACAGTTAATATTCTCATAAGAGATTGAGGATTAATTGTCCAAACTGAAACTTCCACCATGAATCATGGCTTCAGTTAGCGGACCAATGTTCTTCTCTAACAATATGCATACTCAAACCATTTGATCATGAAATCCGTCCTTACTTCAGACTAAAGGTACCCCTTTAGGTGCGGTTGGTGACACCAACCACGACTAAAGGGGTGCCTCTATAAATTCACGCGGCGCGAACGGCCGTGCCACTTCTTCTCCTCCACCGAACCGATCGACTTGAGAGCCCTGCAGCCACGCCCTCGCCGTCGCCTCCCTCGTCGTCGCCGCCCTCGGCGTCGCCTCCCTCGTCGTCGCCTTGCTCGCCGTCGCCACCCTCGTCGTCGCCGCGTCGTCGCCGCCATCGCCGTCGCCTCCCTCGTCTCGTCTCGCTGCGCGCACCCGTAAGAAAATCCCCAAAACCGCCGCGCCTCGTACGTCGCCGCCCTCGCCGTCGCCGCAGCCGCCACTCACACGCGCCGCGCCGTCGGCCAGTGTACACGGAGAGAGAAGGGGCGCCGCACTGCCGGCCATAGAGAAGGGGCGCCGCGCGCGCGCCGGCCATTACAGGGGCGGCGCCCGGCCGGCCCCAAAATCTCTCTTTTTTTTACTTAATAAAAAATTACTTAACTAAAATCTTGACTTAATAAAATTAAAACTTAAAATTTTTGACTTAACAATTTTTGACTTAAAATTTTTGACTTAACAAAATTTTAACTTAATAAAATTTTGACTTAGCAAAATTTTAACAAACTCGGAGAACGTAACCACCGCGCGTATACGGTGGGGGCGGCGAGGGGCGGCGCACAACTTTGTGCGCCGCGCCCCCTCGTCGCCCCCTCCGTATACACGCGGTGTTTTTTTGGGATCGAGAGGGGCGGCGAGGGAGGCCCCTATGTGTGTTGTCCTCGGCACCGCCACTGCCCTTTCGCCACCGCCGCCCCCCTTTCGCCACCGCCACCGCCCCCCTTTTGCCACCACCACCACCCCCTTCTTTACTTAATTAATTAGTTTTTACTACATGTTTTCAAGACTGACATATGGTGGACGATAGAGCTGGCCCGATTATGGAAAACTATGATCCGGAAGCCGAAGCACATTTAACCGCCATCATAAACGGCGATATTGAGTATGTGCCGAAGAAGATGAAGAAGATGTCTCTTCTTATCTGAACCTTGACGGTGAAGGCGAAGGTGAAGGTCGACAAGGTGATGACGAAGGAAGAATGGAAGTTATTGAAACGTTTGCCTCCGGAGGGCAAACGACAAACGACGATCTCGAATTAGCAACCACCTCCGGCGAGGTATATATATATATACATTGAGCCTCTGGTGATACAAACTTACTGAAATTTGAATAAATATGTATTAACGCGCGCGACTCTCTTTCTTTTTTTAGCCCTCGGCATGATCGTCGAAAAAATCGAGTACGACAAAGCGTGTCAAAACCAAGACGATGAAACAAGGAGAAACATATACCATCGATGTTGTCAGTGCAACCGGCAGGCCGGTGGAGCCCCAAAAGCACTACACAAAGTTTATCAACCAATGCGGAGTCGTATTTAGAGACAACATCCCGACCACCATCCAGGAATGGAATGAGCCAAAGAAGGCACGTCTTGGTTTCAGTTTTGTCAACAAGAGAACGAAAAAGGATCGCTCGAGAAAGCTTATGGAACATTTCATTCTACCTCCGGAATTAAACAAACGCGATGAACAAGGTAACGAGATTCCGGGTGGACGTGAGAGGAGGAGGCTAGTCAAAGAGTTCGCTCTTCAGAAGATGGCCGAAGCATTCCGGAACTTAAAGAAAAAATTAGCCCGTGACTATGTCAACCAGAACAAGACTCCGGATTTCAATGGACAATATGAGAAACTGAAAGACGATTGGCCATAATTTGTGAGGTAAAAGAAATCGGAACATTTCAAGAAATATCGAAAGGAAAATGCGGCTAAGAAAGAGTACAATCATATTATGGGCCAGGAGGATACAGCCTTTTGGGAGCCTAAGTGGGAGAAGATGGAGAACGACCTGAGGGGGCGAGGAATCCCTCTAGGTACACAGGGATGGGACCCAAGGGCCAAAAGCTGGTGGTACGGGCATGGGGGATCGCTAGACCCGGAGACAGGGATGTGTGTTCACCGGAAGAAAGCGTTTAAACCCACCCAAGCCCTTATTGACGCAATGACCTAAGGTCAAGAAGGGAATATCAAGTTCAACAGAGAGAGCGACGCGCTGACATTAGCCCTTGGGAATCATGAACACCCAGGACGTGTACGAGGCAAATGCGCCATTCCGTGGAAAGTAGGGTTTTCCCAGGACAATGACCCGTACAGTTACAGAAGCCGTAAGAGAAAGACGGATCGGGATGCAGATCTTGTGGGGCACTTGGCATCGGAACTCCATGAGGTGAAGCAGTTGGTGTATGAACCAGTAAAAGAAAGATCGGCTGCAGGGCCGCATGAAGATCATGCAGCGGATCTTAGAAGCCAGCAGCGTGGCTTCCACGGATGCCCCGCCTGGTGCTAATGCACCCTTGCTGGCCCCGGCTGGTGCTAATGCACCCTTCACCTCGGCTGGTGCTAATGCACCAACGATCGAGATTTGTGCACCGGAGCCTCACTACCCCGTGGATGATGTAAAGGAGATGAAAGAATGTGATCTGCATTATCCAGTGGGGAACATTTCCACGAAGGTAGCTACCGGCAGTGCTTTACCCTGTACACCTGGAGCACTCCACCACAACAACCCCATTGAAGATGGCTATGCTCGTGTCATGGTGGAAAACATAGTCCAAGGGTTTGAGGACCTGGAGATTGACTATGCTACACCCGAAGGGGAGAGAAGACTTGGAGATGTCAAGCGGCTAGTTCATTCTATGGAAAAAGAAGTACATAGTGTTTCCAGGCGAGGCGCCAAGGCCAACAAGTCCACCCCCTCCGGTGGTGGTGGTTCGCCTACACCTCCTTCACGTCAGTCGGCGCCGCCCCCAATCCACAACCTCCGGCGAGTAAGCAGCCGCCGCCCCCCAGTCCTCCTCCGGCGGGTACGCCGCCCCCAAATCCACCTCCAGTGAAGAAGAAGAAGCAGGCGGACAGCAAAGCAACCCGCTCCTGGACTATTAACCCGGACCCTTATGTACCTAAGACCACGAAGGTATCGGAGCCATCACTGAAGCCTCTCCGCCCAAGGCCTTGGGAACTTAGTGAAGACGAAAACAACTTGGTCGCGGCTGGTCAGTATGAGAAATGGAAGGCAGATATAAAGGCGAAAAAAGAGCCTGAGCCCAAGCCAGTATTTACTGAGAATGAAAAGAAGTGGGCTAAGGATTTTTTGACGACACCATCCCAAGTCGAGCGGAATATGCCTGACGACTATGGACGTGAATGATGTCTACGGGTGCTTCTATTCTTGTAGACAGTGTTGGGCCTCCAAGAGCAGAGGTTTGTAGAACAGCAGCAAGTTTCCCTTAAGTGGATCACCCAAGGTTTATCGAACTCAGGGAGGAAGAGGTCAAAGATATCCCTCTCATGCAACCCTGCAACCACAAAGCAAGAAGTCTCTTGTGTCCCCAACACACCTAATAGGTGCACTAGTTCGGCGAAGAGATAGTGAAATACAAGTGGTATAAATGAATATGAGCAGTAGTAACGGCGCCAAAAAAGTGCTTGCTGGCGTGCAGTTGATGGTAGTAATATTGCAAGAAGTAAAGATGCAGTAAAACAGTAAACAAGCAGCGATAGCAGTATTTAGGA
Source organism: Lolium rigidum (assembly GCF_022539505.1). Classification (NCBI taxonomy): domain Eukaryota; kingdom Viridiplantae; phylum Streptophyta; class Magnoliopsida; order Poales; family Poaceae; genus Lolium; species Lolium rigidum. The sequence goes on along the minus strand of NC_061512.1, from coordinate 189,668,601 downwards.
GCAAGGCCTAGGGATTATACTTTCACTAGTGGACACTCTCAACATTGATCACATAACAGAATAAATAGATAAATGCTAGACTCTACACCCTCTTGTTGGATGATGAACACCACTAACTGTGTAGGATTACACGAACCCTCAATGCAGGAGTTAACAAGCTCCACAATATTCAATGTTCATATTTAAATAACCTTAGAGTGCATGACAGATCAACATAACCAAACCAAGTACTAACATAGCATGCACACTGTCACCTTCACACTACGAAAGGAGGAATAGATCACATCAATACTATCATAGCAATAGTTAACTTCATAATCTACAAGAGATCACAATCATAGCCCACACCAAGTACTACACGATGCACACACTGTCACCATTACACCGTGCAGGAGGAATAAACTACTTTAATAACATCACTAGAGTAGCACACATAGATGAATTGTGATACAAAACTCATCTGAATCTCAATCATGTAAGGCAGCTCATGAGATCATTGTATTGAAGTACATAGGAGAGAGATTAACCACATAGCTACCGGTACAGCCCCGAGCCTCGATGGAGAACTACTCCCTCCTCATGGGAGACAGCAGCGTTGATGGAGATGGCGGTGGTGTCGATGGAGGAGCCTTCCGGGGTCACTTCCCCGTCTCGGCGGCGTGCCGGAACAGAGACTCCTGTCCCCCAGATCTTGGCTTCGCGATGGCGGCGGCTCTGGAAGGTTTTCTCTGGTTTCGTCGAACGTGTCAAGGTTTTTAGGTCAGGGATCTTTATATAGGCGAAGAGGCGGAGTCGGGAGGTCGACGAGGCGACGACACACTAGGGGGGTGCGGCCAAGGCCTGGGCCGCGCCACCCTGTCGTCTGGGGCCCACAGGGCCCTCCTCTGGTGGCTCTCGGGTGTTCTGGAAGCTTCGTGGAAAAATAGGATGCTGGGCGTTGATTTCGTCCCGATTCCGAGAATATTTCCTTACTAGGATTTCGGAACCAAAAACATCGAAAAACGAGAACCGGCCCTTCGGCATCTCGTCAATAGGTTAGTTCCGGAAAATGCATAAATACGACATATAATGTGTATAAAACATGTAGATATCATCAATAATGTGGCATGGAACATAAGAAATTATCGATACGTCGGAGACGTATCAGTGAACTTCGTAGGCAAGCAGAAATATTGGCGGAGAAGAAGAAGAAAGCCTTGGAGGAGAAGAAAGAAGAAAGTGAAAAATCGGGAAACAAGTTGCCCAGCTCGGGGAACAGAATAAACAATCGATCCCCCCGCTCATAGTGAAAGCCGGTTCGGAACTGGACCCCGCTATCATAGCAGCTGCAGCAGCACAGGGAATGACTGTAACGAGTGCCATAAAACAAGCGTCCGAGATCGGTATGACTCTTCGTGCATTGTTAGGCCTTGAGGAAGCGCCAGTAAGTGAGGTAGCATTTAAATATGTGCTGAATAGGCCTCTCGTCGAGCCTGCGCAGTAGGCGAGTCTACCAACACAAATGCGAAATCTGCTACGTTGGTACAAGAATTTCATAAAAAATAAGGTCAGCAAAGAATATATTTATGCGGAAGTTAGAGAGGAGCGTCACTTCAAACAGTACTCTATACAAGTTCATATGAGTGAATTGTTCCAGCTGTTCAATCTGCGCGAGCTCGACAAATCTATCCTGAGTTGCTACGTTTTGTAAGTGATTTATTTTTACCTCATCTTGTTCATTGCCTGCACTATATATATTGTCCTAACTATATTGTTGTGTATGCTATTATGCAGAATGAAGATTTGGGAATGCAAAAAAGGAACATCCATGATGTTGGGTTCATTGACCCACATATCGTTAATGCATATGTGTTAGAAAGATACCCCCGCGACGTGGAGAAAGACCTGTGGGATTTTCTTACAAAGCAGCAACTCAAAAGTCAAATTCTATTTCCTTACCATTTTGGGTGAGTGTTTCTGTGTTGTGCACATTCTCTTTTGTTTACTCCATGCATGGTATGTCTAATTGATAAGTTATGCATGACTGTGCATGTAACGTGTCCGCAGGTTCCACTGGATTCTGCTAATAATTGAATTTCACACCTCCAGAGTTCTCATCATGGACTCTCTGAATATGGATTCAGAGCTTTGGGCCAACATGAGAAATATGCTGCAAAAGTAATTATTTTCAATCATTTGCGCTCTATATCGATTGGCCTCTTTCGTTCATTTCCTAATATCAAGTAACTAATAACTCCCTTGTTCATTTCATTTTCTTTGCCCTGTAGGGTTTGGAGACGGTTCTCAGATCAAATGGTCGGTGAATTCAAACATGAGCTAGATTTTAGAAGGTTAATTAATGTGGATATTCAGCCACCGGGGACCAATCTATGTGGATACTATGTTTGTGAGTTCATCCAGAGACACACCTCTGAGCGGAAGGCGTCGGATAGCAACTTGCAGAGGAATAACTTGCGGAAGAAGCTTAGTCCAGAAGCTCGCTTCCGACCAATTCAAGAGCAATTAGCGGGATTTTTGGTGAGGGAAGTCCTCCATCCTAAAGGAGAACACTATTACGAGGACGAAGAACTTCTGATGCCGTAAATTGTGTATGGAAACTTGTTCGAAGTTGTATATGGTCACCAGAGATTGAATATATATTGTATATTTCTCTTGAATTCTTCTTGTTTGAAATTTCAAACTTTTTTTGAAATTGTACATTCATATGCATGTATATAGTAGCGTAGAATATGTATACTGAAACTTCTTCAAAATTAAAATAAAACACAAAATAAAATACAAAAGAAATAAAACACTACAAATTAAAAAGAAACTAGATTTAGGGGGGGCTAAAACCCTAAACCTGCGGAGGCCTTTAGTCGCGGTTGGCCAGGCAAACCGTGACTAAAGGTCCTCCGCCCCGATGGACGCCTGGCGCCCACGTGGATGGGCCTTTAGTCGCGGTTCGTAAGCAACCGCGACTAAAGGGGGGCCTTTAGTCGCGTATAATTGGTCCCGGTTGCGCAACCGGGATTAATGGCCTTTGCGAACCGCGACTAAAGGCCGTTTTTCTACCAGTGATAGGAAATTTTATCTCCCAACTTGAGTCCATAAGCACGCGATCTAACTTTTCATATGTTGGATCCGGGAAACTATTTGCCCTAGTAAACTGCCTCCCGACCATCGCAATCTCCCTTAAAACCAGGCTATCAATAACAACATATATTGAATAAGAAAGGCCAATGATTGTCGATTCTACCTTCGCTCTTCTCATGAGGGTATCTAAGAAAATTAAAATCGCCTCCTATGATAATAGGATGCAGACTATTCTTTGCTAAATTAACCATCTCCTGAAGAAAAGCAGGTTTATGAACGCCTTGAGCAGCCCCATAGACGGAAACCAAACTCCAAATAAAATCATCTGAATTATTCCTCATGTGAAGTTTTATATGAAAAATATCCACCGGAATTATCTAGAATTTCCATTGCGAAGTTCGAATTCCAATTAAAAGACCACCAGAACATCCATAAGGTGGGCGCGATACCCATTCAAAGTCTTCCCCGCCTGAAAGGCGATTCAGAAAACTACTCGAGTAATCTCGTTTACCAGTTTCTGAAATAGCAACACAATCTAAAAAAATGGTCTCGAATACATTCTGCAATTTATAAGTGTTTAGCCAAGTCACATAGACCTCTGCTATTTCTAAACATTCCATTCATTTGGAAATCATAGAACATTTTGTGATCTTAGCCTTCTTACTCGGCCAAGCGTTTCATTTCAGTAATGAGGATCTAGATTTCCGATCCGATGCTTGGAGTTCATAGCATGAAACCAACAACATCTCATCTAGACCCATCTCTGAAATGTCACCTACAAGGTGAGTATAAGAAGCTGACCATCCAAAATGATCTTCAAGACACACTTGTCACTTGATCTTCTTCGTTTGCTTCTTCTTATAGATGCTTATAGTGAACTTACACTTTATTTCTTCATTCTTCATCATGTTGATGTCTTAAAGGTACGCATGAGAGCTCACTCAATCTTCTTCTTCAAGACATACTTATCACTTGATATTATTCATTTGCTCCTTCTTGCAACCTATGGTTCAAACGTTGCATATGGACAAATCCTATAAATACAACTCAACGCAAAATTTAGTCCATATGGATTGCCATTAATTACCAAAACCAGACATGGAGGCTCCATGCACTTTCAACTAATGCTATAGCACCCCCCCTCCCCAATATGCCTCCACTAATCGTTGCACCGTTGGTGTTGACAGTGGTGGCGATACCCTACTGCCTAAGGAGGAGGGAGATGAGAGTGTACCACTTAACCCCTCTACGCGCGGAGAGGCGACGACATAGTGGATATTATGGCGATGCGGATTAGCTCGTCCAGCTGGTGAGGCGGGGTGGCCGGTGTCGGCCCCCTGTGGCCTGGGCATGGGTGCGGAGGTGGTTGTGGGCATATGCATGGAGACTATATGCAGCTGGGCTAGATCTAGGCCGCGTAGGCCCAATTTGGGTGGACTAGACCACTGTCGTCACCAATAGATGAGGCAGTCTTGTGTTACTTTGAAACGACATGGCCTTTGGTGACTGCTTCCTAGCAATGCCATACGGTCAGCGTGGCTAGTTGTGGTGGTAGGTGCAACAACTACAAGGACTACTGTGGCCGACTATGGAGGTAGGAGCAGTAGGGAGGGTGTGTTGCACAGTTGTGGGTTGCGGTTCCGCGCATAGTGTCTCGGTGGTTTTCCTGTGGTTGGCGTATGAGGCTGCCAGTGAAAACTACACTCCGATAACGTTTTTCCCTTGATGGAGGTGTCACTGGAGCACCCCTCACCTTCCTTCACAACATTGTCCAGGGAAAGCCCTAGAGATAATCATTTCAGACCGTCAATGGTGGTGCTATGTTATACTAGGTGGTGTTGTGTTCCTTCTTGGGGCATTGTTTTTCGAGGGTGGAAATGGTGAGGTGAACCTGTGGTCCGTGGAGGTGGGCGGCGATGGCGGGCGGTTGTAGCACTCTCCACATGCAAGAAGCGTCGCGTGAGCACCTTTGGTCTTCATCGTGGGTTCAGAGAGTGACATGTCCTCCTCTGTTGGGCTACTTGTCCCTCTCCAGCCTCGACAAGGTTGGCAAAAAGGATCATGGCAGACCAGGTCGTTGCAATGGTTTTCGGTGAAGACTTTGCGAGTCGTGTGTTGCTCGAGTAGCCTAGATGTGTGTCTCTCTTCCGCCTTCTCGCATCTTGTATATCTTATGGTGCTTTAGGTGTGGGTTGCCTTTTCAGTTTGTTGACCGGTTTTACTGCAAAGCGGTGTGGGTCTCTTAACCATTTTCTGTTGAATCCATGAATTTAGCAGCTCTCCTGCTAACAGTCCAAAATTTCTCCTTCTTTATGGTAGTAAGATTGACTATAACGAACCAAAAATGCACTATGATATGTTCATGTTCTAAAGCTGATATTGTTACCGGTAGTTTCTTAAATGGTTTAGGACTTTTTTGCTTGATTTTTTGATCATATAGCTCAAATAGAGTGCTACAGAAAACTACATCATGTTGCCTGGATTTCTTATAGCTTAAGGGATTTAATATTTTATTCGCATATGAAATCAAGATGTGGGTTATAAGCCAAAAAGTTTACCATGTTTGAAGATTTCAAAAGTTCAATGTAATCCATTATTTATGTGCTATGACTCCGGTATTTCCTATAATTGTTGACAGTCGGTAATAATGGTTTACACGTTTTCTTGCTTTTGATTATATATATGGAAACCTAAACCCGGGATCAAGGTAAATGACATTACCATTTGTGGATTTGTTGTAGTCTGTAAGGACATGTACAATGGTTGATAAGACTGTCTTATTTTAATCCTACCACGTAATCTAGATATAACAATAAAACATGATGTATAATGGGTTGTTTTTTAGTCTTATCTTTTGTAACGTGACATCCTAAATTTATGGTGAGAGAGGTTGTGCTAAGAGATCATCTCTTAGCTAAGAGAAGGCAAAGTCTTTTTTATCTTTCTTTTTCCTCCATCTAAACATTTATCCTACATGGCACCGCTAAGATATCACCATTGAACATGCCCTAATAATTTTGTATATTACGTTATAATATGTATTATATGGTTGGTGACAACCGAATAAATGCGGATTATAACATATGCTTAGTAGTTTCTCCCTAATTAATGACAATTCAGATTGAGGATCAACAAAAGGCTTATCACTCATTGTATTGATTGATATATATGCAAGGCAAATATACAACAATTGTTTACACGTGTCATGGCCATCTAGAGTAGGTAATGATTTTTTTAAGTAAATATTTACGTCATAATTACGTCACACATAGCTTAAATCGAGGGAAACAATTTACATATTTCTTGACCGTATAACTACAACTACAAACTTCCTTTTGACCTAAACAGTTCCTCGAGTGCCTCCTATTGATCTATGAATTTATTGCTTGATCAAAAAGCTTCAAGAGAGTGTTAGGTAAAACTACATTATATTATTTGTATTTGCTATAACTCATGGCAAATGTATTATATATGTACTACATATTTGAGATATTATGTGCTTGAGATATTACATAGTGGTGGGTGATAATTGACATAAATTATCGATAACCTGCATATATACCATCTCTATGAGGGTTTTGCTTAGAGCATCTCCAGCCGCGTCCCCCAAAACGTCCTCAAACAACGCCGGATCGAGCGTTTCAGAGACGTGTTTTATTCGTGCCGCATTTGGGGGACGTCGCTCCCCAGCCGCGCCCCAAACACCGTCTCCAAGCAGAAATTTAAATAGTTTGGATTCAAAGAAATTGTTCCCACCGAAGTCGTCGCGATCAGAGTAGTTGCGATCAAAGTACCGGGCGCGCGATCCTATTACAAGCCGACATAAAATTAGAAGAAGGGGAAGGGGTTGGGCGACGGCGATGCCGACGGTGCATCCTGAGTCGACGTAGGCCCATCGATCACGACGAACTCGTCGTGATCTGCCCGGTGTGCATGCTCCATCGCCGATGCCGAGGCAAAGGCCGACGCAGGTGTACTAGAAGATGCTGTCGCAGACGCGTCTGCTGGCTCTTTACTCCGGGGTTGGGATTGCTGCAGTTGCCGCTGCCTCGACCGCCACCATCTTGGTTTCGATGTCGTCGAGGATCTGGCCTTTGAAGAAGTTGTGCACCGCCCGAGTTCGGGGAGACATTCCTTCTGTTGATGCTGCCAGCAGGGACATGTCGTCCTTGCATTTCTTGAGCTCCATCTTCTCCTCTTGCCTCTTGAGCAGTGTCGCCCATCTTTCGTCGGTAATTTTGTCGCGGGAGAGCAGGGTCGAGGAGACCTCGGCGAGGCACTGCGTGATCGACGCCTGCGTCTTCTCGGTCGACGCAGCGTCGGCCAGGGTGGCCTTGGCAACCTTGTTGCCGATAGGACGCCGTGCCGATGTTGCGAGCGGCGCTTCTAGATAAATGACGTCTTTCCCCTTCGACAACGAAATGTGTGTCAGCCCCCATTTCTCGTTCTTTTTGAGCTTGGTATAGCAATGCTTCAGCGCGAACGACTGCTGGCAATGCGGTTTCCGTGGGAGTTGGCAATCTCTGTGGTGAAACTTTTCTCCAGTTCCCCCGCAACGGCGCCAGAAAATCTTGATGGTGCACCAGTGATGGTGCGAGACAATCTTGTTTGCAGTTGTTGTGGAAGCGGTTGGGAAACCCCAAGAGGAAGGTGTGATAAGCACAGCAGCAAGTTTTACCTTAGTACGAAACCAAGGTTTAATCGACCAGTAGGAAAAAGGCGTGACTTCTGAAGGTGTTGCTAGCTGACTAATGGCAGGACACACTACCAGCATCAGCAACAACGTGGAACCTGCACACAACACAACCAAAGTACTTTGCCCCAACTTTTAGTGAGGTTGTCAATCTCACCGGTTTGCTAAACACAAAGGATTAGACGTATCGAGTGGAAAGAGATATTTGAGCAATTAAAAAGAACAGTGCTTGCAGAAAGTAAACATAACATGATTGCAGTAGAAGAATTTATTAGTGTAAAGGAAATGGACCGGGGTCCACAGTTCGCTAGAGGTGTCTCTCCATAAAGATAAATTGCATGTTGGGTGAACAAATTACGGCTGGGCAATGGACAGAATATCGCCCATACATGACAAGATGATTACTATGAGATTTGATTGGGCATTACAACATTATACATGGACTGTAATCCAATTGCTTCTATGACTAATAATCCACCTTCCGGTTATCGTCCGAACCCCTTTCAGTATTAAGTTGGAAGCAACAGATTATCGCATTAAGCAATGTGTGTAAAGTAAACAATAGAATTACCCTTGGATAAAACATTGTTGTTTTCTCCCTAGCAGCAACAACACATATACAATCTTAGAAGTTCCTGTCACTCTCCTAGATTACTAGAGGCATGAACCTACTATCGAGTATAAATACCCCTTCTTGAAGTCACAAGCATCTACTTGGCCAGAGTATTTACTAGCAACGGAGAACATGCAAGATCACAAATAACATATGACATGAATATATAATCGACCTCAACATAGTATACAATATTCATCGGATCCCAGCAAACACAACATGTAGGATTACATAAAGATGATTTTGATCATGTAGGGTAGATCATAAGATCTATACATGAAGCACACATTGGAGAAGACAACCATCTAGTTAATGCTATGAACCCATAGTCCAGGGATGAACTACTCACGCATCACATCGGAGGTGGGCATGGCTATGTAGATTCCTCCGGCGATGATTTCCCCCTCCGGCAGGGTGCCGGGAAGAGCTTCAGAACCCCACAAGATGGGTTCTGCGATGGAGGCCGCGACGGAACTTTTCGTGGAAGAGGCTCAGGTATACATGGTTTTCCCGAGAAGATGTATAAATAGGCAGATGATTTAGGTCGGTGGGATGCCTGGGGGCCCACACCACACCTAGGTGCGGGCCAGGCCCCGTCCGTGCCATGGGGTGGTCTGGCCGACCTGTGGCGCCTCTTCGACCCCCCTCTGGACTTCGTCTTCGTTTCAGTAAAATATTGATTCGGCTTTTTTTTTCGTCCAATTCCGAGAATATTTCCTGTACAACTTTTCTAAAATACAAAAATAGCAGAAAACAGGAAACTGGCACTGTGGTATCTTGTTAATAGGTTAGTGCCGGAAATCATGTAAAAGTGCAACGAAGTGTAAGCAAAGCATATATGAATTGGTGTAAAACAAGCATGGAGCATAAAAAATTATAGATAAGTTTGAGACGTATCAACGACTTCCCATTCGAGCTCTTCCGATACATATCCATGGCCTTGTCGAACTAACAATAGGAAACACAATCACAGATCGTCGAACAAATGTAGGCGCTACAGATTAGCTAAGAAAGAGTCATACCACGCCGCTGACGTCGATGCCGATGTCGCCTCTGCTCTCGACCTCGTGATGGAACCCATGGAACATGTTCACCGACGCCTGGATGATGGCCCATCGTGTCGACATTGCCTTTTGGCTCCTCTTCATTGTCACTTTATTGTAGTCGTTGTTGATTAGCTTGCGTTCATCGAACTCGGCCTTGATCCTCGCCCAATACTTCCCGTATTTTTGGTTGGCGCCGATGATGGAGTCATGGCTCACCGTCGACCACGACTCGCGGAGACATTGATCCTCCAGAACCGTCCACTTGGGGCCTCGTGTGCCCGGCGCATTATTCTTATTATTATTCCTCACGACGGCCGCGTCAACCTCCACGAGATCATCGGCATCCTCCACGGCACCCGCGTCCTCATCGTCCTCTTCATCACCGCCATCTGCGTCCTTGTCGTCGTCCTCCTCCACCCCTCCCTCTCCTCCTCCTCCTCAGCACCGGCGCCCTCAAATTCAAGCGGTCCCCTATGGGTAGTGAACGGGGTGCCGTCCGTACCAGGTCCTGGCTCGCGCTGGGGAGAAGACGGCGTTGGGGTTGAAGCCGCCATGCGGCAACGTATCCTGGTAGTGCAGTGACAAGTTTGGCGTCACGCACCCGGGAGTGGCGGAGGGGCCGTCGTTGTAGTGCAGTGACAAGTTTGGCGTCACGCACCCGGGAGCGCGTGCTGGTGCGTTGATATGTCACCAACGTATCTATAATTTCTTATGTTCCATGCTAGTTTTATGACAATACCTACATGATTTATTCATACTTTACATCATTATTATGCATTTTCCGGCACTAACCTACTGACAAGATGTCGAAGCGCTAGTTCTTGTTTTCTGCTGTTTTTGGTTTCAGAAATCCTACAAAGGAAATATTCTTGGAATTGGACGAAATCAACGCACGATCTAATATTTCACGGAAGCTTCCAGAGAGCCAGAGAGGGACCAGAGGGGAGCCCTGGGGGCCCCACCCCACCTGGCGGCGCGGCCAAGGGGGGCGCCCCCTATGGTGTGGCTCCACCAGGACTCCTCCGAGGCTGCCCTTCCGCCTATATATTCTCCCCGACGTGAAAATCCTAAAAGAATAAGCCACGATACGAGAAAAGTTCCAGAGCCGCCGCCATCGCGAAGCCAAGATTCGGGGACAGAAGTCTCCGTTCCAGCACGCCGCCGGACGGGGAAGTGCCCCCGGAAGGCATCTCCATCGACACCACCGCCATCTTCATCTCCATTGCTATCTCCTATGATGAGGAGGGAGTAGTTCTCCCCCGAGGCTAAGGGCTGTACCGGTAGCTATGTGGTTCATATCTCTCTCCCATGTGATCTTTATGTGATCATGAGCTTTGTATCACTATTAATCTATGTGCTACTCTAGTGATGTTATTAAAGTAGTCTATTCCTCCTCCATGATGTAATGTTGACAGTGTGTGTATCATCTAGTACTTGGCGTAGGTTATGATTGTAATCTCTTGTAGATTATGGAGTTAACTATTACTATGATAGTATTGATGTGATCTATTCCCCCTTTCATAGCTTAAAGGTGACAGTGTGTATGCTATGTTAGTACTCGGTCTAAATTGCAACGGTCTATTGTGCACTCTAGAGGTTACTTAAATATGAATTCCGAATGTTGTGGAGCTTGTTTACTCCGACTTGAGGGAGCTCTTGTAGCCCTACACAATGAATGGTGTTTGTTATCCAACAAGAGAGTGTTTAAAGTAGCATAAGAGAAGAGAACTTATTTATTTATGTGATCATTATTGAGAGTGTCCACTAGTGAAAGTATGATCCCTAGGCCTTGTTTCTAAGCATTGAAACTCCATTTCCAACAAGGTCTGTTACATGTTTGCTTGCTGCCATCTTTATTTCAGATTGCTATTACCACTCATATTCATCCATATTACTTGTATTTCACTATCTCTTCGCCGAACTAGTGCACCTATACATCTGACAAGTGTATTGGGTGTGTTGGGGACACAAGAGACTTCTTGTATCGTAATTGCAGGGTTGCTTGAGAGGGATATATTTGACCTCTACCTCCCTAAGTTCGATAAACCTTGGGTGATTCACTTAAGGGAAACTTGTCACTGTTCTACAAACCTCTACTCTTGGAGGCCCAACACTGTCTACGTAAATAGAAGCGTGCGTAGACATCAAGCTATTTTCTCGGCGCCGTTGCCGGGGAGGTAAGGTAAAAGGTATTCACATCCTCCTACTACTAAGCTATTTCCTAGCATTGTTGCCGGTGTGTGAGTGCTCGAAGCTATTTCCTTTAGATCCTGCAATTGCATCTTTTTGTTTCTTGTTTTTATTTTCACTAGTTAGGCTTAATGGAAAACAACAACAAAATTAGATATCTTTATAGTATTTATCTTGAGTTAGGACATGATGTGTTTGAAGAGAGAATTAAAAAACCCATGGAACTTTGTCTGCAAAATAGTTGTAGCAATGTTATTAGCATGAACTCTTTGAACACTATTATTGCTAATTCTATGGAAGAATTCAAGCTTGGGGAAGCTGGTTGTGATCTTTTTAGTCCCCCAAGTTTTGAGGAGAAAATTTTCTTTGATGATACTTTGTCTCCCATTTATGATGATTATAATGATAGTGGTATTTTGGTGCCACCTACTATGGAGGATAAATTTTATTATGATTATACCATGCCTGCAATTTATGATAATTACAATGATGGTTGTGGTAGTTTTAGTCCCAATATTACTAATAAAATTGATTATGCATATATGGAGAGTAATGATACTTTTATGCATGTGAATAAGAATGTTTCATGTGATAGTTATATTGTTGAGTTTGTTCATGATGCCACTGAAAGTTATTATGAGAGAGGGAAACATGGTTATATGTATCTTAATAATATTAAGTTTCCCCTCTTTATGTTGAGAATCTTGAAGTTGCGCTTGTTTTGCCTTTCTATGCTTACTGCATTATGCTTACATGACTTGTTTATTTACAAGATTCCTTTTCATAGGAAGTGGTTTAGGCTTAAAGTTGTTTCTTATTTGCTTTTGATGCTCTCTTTTGCTTCAACTCTTATTTCTTGCCAGTGCATCATTAAAATTACTGAGCCCATCTTAATGGCTATAAAGAAAGCACTTCTTGGGAGATAACCCATGTTTTTATTTTGCTACTGTTTTATTGTGTCTTGTAAGTTGTTACTACTGTAGCAACCTCTCCTTATCTTTATTTTATTGCATTGTTGTGCCAAGTAAAGTCTTTGATAGTAAGACATTGAGTAGGTCTTTCTGTAGGTAACTCAGAAAAATCTGTCAATTTACGTGTGTGATCCTCAGATATGTACGCAACTTTCATTCAATTAGCTTTTTCATCTGAGCAAGTTAAGTGCCTCAAACAAATTCGTCTTTACGGAATGTTCTGTTTTGACAGATTCTGCCTTTTATTTCGCATTGCCTCTTTTGCTATGTTGAATGGATTTCTTTGTTCCATTAACTTTCAGTAGTTTTGTGCAATGTCCAGAAGTGTTAAGAATGATTATGTCACCTCTGAATATGTGAATTTTTGATTATGCACTAACCCTCTAATGAGTTTGTTTTGAGTTTGGTGTGGATGAAGTTTTCAAGGGTCAAGAGAGGAGGATGATACAATATGATCAAGAAGAGTGAAAAGTCTAAGCTTGGGGATGCCCCCGTGGTTCATCCCTCGCATATTTCAAGAAGACTCAAGCATTTAAGCTTGGGGATGCCTTGGGCATCCCCTTCTTCATCAACAACTTATCGAGTCACCTCTAGTGAAACTATATTTTTATTCCGTCACATCTTATGTGCTTTACTTGGAGCGTCTGTGTGCTTTTATTTTCGTTTTGTTATCTTAGTTCTCTGAATAAATTGGATCATACCTTGTTTGGGAGAGAGACACGCTCCGCTTTTTCATTTGAACACTTGTGTTCTTCGCTTTATTTTTAATGTTCATGGCTAAAGTTAAAAGCTGCTGCATTCATTGCTATTTGGTTGGAAACAGAAAATGCTTCATGTGGTAATTGGTATAATGTCTTGAATAATTTGATACTTGGCAAATTGTTGTGCTCAAATAGATCATGTTTAAGCTCTTGCATCATGTACTTTGTACCCATTAATGAAGAACTACCATAGAGCTTGTTGAAATTTGGTTTGCATGATTGGTCTCTCTAAAGTCTAGATATTTTCTCGGTAAAGTGTTTGAACAACAAGGAAGACAAGTGTAGAGTCTTATAATGCTTGCAATATGTTCTTATGTAAGTTTTGTCTGTATCTGGTTCATACTTGTGTTTGCTTCAAACAACCTTGCTAGCCAAAGCCTTGTACCGAGAGGGAATTCTTCTCGTGCATCCAAATCCTTGAGCCAAAAACTATGCCATTTGTGTCCACCATACCTACCTACTACATGGTATTTCTCTGCCATTCCAAAGTAAATTACTTGAGTGCTACCTTTCAAATTCTATTCTTTGTCTTTGCAATATATAGCTCATGGGAAAATAGCCTTAAAAATTATTGTGGTAAAGAATATGTACCTTATGTATCTTATTTCTTATAAGTTGCTTGTTGAGCGGTAACCATGTTTCTGGGGATGCCATCAACTATTACACCTTTGTTGAATATCATGTGAGTTGCTATGCATGTTCGTCTTGTCTGAAGTAAGGGTGATTCATCATGATCAAATGGTTTGAGTATGCATATTGTTAGAGAAGAACATTGGGCCGCTAACTAAAGCCATGAATCATGGTGGAAGTTTCAGTTTGGACATTAATCCTCAATCTCTTATGATACTATTATCTGTTGTTCAATGTTTATGCATTAAAGAAGAGTCCATTATATGTTTTCTATGTTGTCCCGGTATGGATGTCCTAAGTTGAGATTTATCAAAAACGAGAAATCAAATGCGATCTATCTCCTTGGACATTTGTACAGGCGACATAGAGGTACCCCTTTGTGACACTTGGTTGAAACATATGTTATGCAATGATAATCCATGTGAATCCAAGCTAATTAGGACAAGGTGCGAGCACTATTGGTACTCGATGCATGAGGCTTGCAACTTATAGGACATCTTATGCATAACACATATGAATTATTACTACCGTTGACAAAATTGTTTCTATGTTTTCAAAATGAAAAGCTCTAGCACAAAAATAGTAATCCATGCTTACCTCTGCGAAGGGCCTTTCTTTTACTTTATGTTGAGTCAGTTTACCTACTTCTTTCTATCTTAGGAGCAAACACTTGTGTCAACTGTGTGCATTGATTCCTACATACTTGCTTATTTGCATTCATCATATTACTTTGTGTTGACAATTATCCGTGATATACATCCATGAGATAAACATGTTGAAGTTGAAAGCAACCGCTGAAACTTATATCTTCCTTTGTGTTGTTTCAAAACTCTCTACTAAGAATTTATTGATTTATGAGTTAACTCTTATGCAAGACTTATTGATGCTTGTCTTGAAAGTACTATTCATGAAAAGTCTTTGATATATGATTGAGTTGTTTAGTCATTGTCTTTACCATTGCTTTGAATCACTTCATTCATCTCATATGCTTTACAATAGTATTGATCAAGATCACGTTGGTAGCATGTCACTTAAGAAATTATCCTTGTTATCGTTTATCTACTCGAGGGCGAGTAGGAACTAAGCTTGGGGATGCTTGATACGTCTCCAACGTATCTATAATTTCTTATGTTCCATGCTAGTTTTATGACAATACCTACATGATTTATTCATACTTTACATCATTATTATGCATTTTCCGGCACTAACCTATTGACAAGATGCTGAAGCGCCAGTTCCTGTTTTCTGCTGTTTTTTGTTTCAGAAATCCTACAAAGGAAATATTCTCGGAATTGGAAGAAATCAACGCCCACGATCTTATATTTCACGGAAGCTTCCAGAGAGTCAGAGAGGGACCAGAGGGGAGCCCTGGGGGCCCCACCCCACCTGGCAGCGCGGCCAAGGGGGGGCACTCCCCCCTATGGTGCGGCTCCACCAGGACTCCTCCGAGGCTGCCCTTCCGCCTATATATTCTCCCCGACGTGGAAACCCTAAAAGAATAAGCCACGATACGAGAAAAGTTCCAGAGCCGCCGCCATCGCGAAGCCAAGATTCGGGGGACAGAAGTCTCTGTTCCGGCACGCCGCCGGGACGGGGAAGTGCCCCCGGAAGGCATCTCCATCGACACCACCGCCATCTTCATCGCCATTGCTGTCTCCTATGATGAGGAGGGAGTAGTTCTCCCCCGAGGCTAAGGGCTGTACCGGTAGCTATGTGGTTCATCTCTCTCTCTCCCATGTGATCTTTATGTGATCATGAGCTTTGTATCACTATTAATCTATGTGCTACTCTAGTGATGTTATTAAAGTAGTCTATTCCTCCTCCATGATGTAATGTTGACGAGTGTGTGCATCATGTAGTACTTGGCGTAGGTTATGATTGTAATCTCTTGTAGATTATGGAGTTAACTATTACTATGATAGTATTGATGTGATCTATTCCCCCTTTCATAGCTTAAAGGTGACAGTGTGTATGCTATGTTAGTACTCGGTCTAAATTGCAACGGTCTATTGTGCACTCTAGAGGTTACTTAAATATGAATTCCAAATGTTGTGGAGCTTGTTTACTCCGGCTTGAGGGAGCTCTTGTAGCCCTACACAATGAATGGTGTTTGTTATCCAACAAGAGAGTGTTTAAAGTAGCATAAGAGAAGAGAACTTATTTATTTATGTGATCATTGTTGAGAGTGTCCACTAGTGAAAGTATGATCCCTAGGCCTTGTTTCTAAGCATTGAAACTCCGTTTCCAACAAGTTCTGTTACATGTTTGCTTGCTGCCATCTTTATTTCAGATTGCTATTACCACTCATATTCATCCATATTACTTGTATTTCACTATCTCTTCGCCGAACTAGTGCACCTATACATCTGACAAGTGTATTGGGTGTGTTGGGGACACAAGAGACTTCTTGTATCGTAATTGCAGGGTTGCTTGAGAGGGATATCTTTGACCTCTACCTCCCCGAGTTCGATAAACCTTGGGTGATTCACTTAAGGGAAACTTGCTGCTGTTCTACAAACCTCTGCTCTTGGAGGCCCAACACTGTCTATAGGAATAGAAGCGTGCGTAGACATCATGCGCGCGCGCCACCAACGTCTTCTTCTCCAGCTGTGCCGCCCTCCATCCCTTCTGCTCCGCTGTCGACATCTTCCGGCGCATATAGTCTTGATGCCACTAATCTTCGGTCCAACCTTCCGGCTTCTTCTTCGGAGCTGACGCCATCCACGGCTTCGCGAAGGGCGCCTTCGGCCCTTCCGTGTCTTTCCCGACGGCTTCTTGGTCGCTTTCTTGGCCATTTTTTTGGGGCTGTCGGCGGCGCCATGGATGGGGAGAGGGTAGGAGCGGCGGGAGGAACAGAGTAGCAACGACGGGAGGGAGAAATGAATCGGCGGGATAGGAGGTAAAATATGTTGGGAAGGCATAAATGTGCGGCGGGAGAGACGCGATGTTTTTTTTCGATAAAGGATGCTTTATTATTTTTGATAAGCAATTACATCCAGCCTGTGCATAACCAGGATGCACACAACCGTTTATAGGTCCAAGAGAACAATCTGATAAAACAAAAACTAGGCGAAATACATATCGAAACGATGAAATATAAAACGCCTAAGGTGTGGATGGAGCTTCAATCCGTAGGCTATGCTGCCACCCATGTCGGGAAAAAGTATCCCTCGTCGTAGCCTCCAACCGTGTACAGACCTCCGTAAACAGGTCTCGGTTCTCCACTCGCTGAAGAGGTAACCACGAACGGAGAATATTTGTGCATCTGTATATAACCTGCAAAAGGGAACAATTTTTGTCGTTAAAATCTTGTCATTTCTACTTAGCCATAGCGCCCAGATGACTGCCAGCGCCCCCACCCTAGGAAGCAACTTGAACCTTGGATCGACACCATGTAGCAAATTTCCAAAGACATTGACCACACTAGTCGGGGGAAACAGGGTAGACGCTACTTGGATGACTGACCATATAGATTTCGCAAATTGGCACTTGAAGAAAAGGTGTTTAATCGTTTCGTCCTGTTGACAGAAAACACAACGTGTACTTCCATGCCAGTTTCGCTTAACAACATTGTCTTTGGTGAGGATAACTCCTCGACGAAGGTACCATCCAATTTTTTTGATTTTTAGTGGTATCTTCATCTTCCAATTTTTCTTATTATTATCAACCGGCATATCAGAATGAAGAATCACATTGTATATTGATTTTACCGAGAAAGAGCCATCTGCATTAAGATTCCACCTGAATTCATCCGGTTCTGGTGATAGGTGTATATCTCCCAGCCGGTGGGTCAGGGTATTCCATGCTAATAGCCTTTGCACAAGTAAAACTCTTCTGAACATCACATTCGGAGGTGAGGTAGCCATTACCGTAGCAATGGTATCACTTTTGCGATGGACAATATTATACAAAGCAGGATACTGTTCACTTAAGGGTACATTGTCTAACCAAGTGTCCTCCCAGAACCGTATCTGTGCCCCATTCTTAATCGAGAAAGTACCATGGCGGAAGAAGACATTCTTTGCCGCCATGAGACCAGCCCAGAAGTGTGAATCCCCTGGTTTCCAAACCACTTGGGATAATGTCTTCGAACCCAAATACTTTCTCATAAGAATATTTTGCCATATCCATCCTCGGTAAGAAGCTTGAATAGCCATTTACCTAGAAGTGCTGAATTCTTGACTTCCAGGTCATGAACTCTAAGCCCTCCTTGCTCTTTGGGACTACAAACTATACTCCATTTAACCAATCGATATTTCTTTTTCTCGCTGTCCCCTTGCCAAAAGAATATGGATCGATAATAATCGAGTTTATGCAGTATTCCTTTTGGTACTAGGAAGAATGATAACATATACAGTACCATGTTTGTCAGTACTGAATTAATTAGTAATAATCTTCCTCCCATGGACAACAATTTTCCTTTCCAACTACTAAGGTGCTTTTGTAATCTTTCTTCCACAATTTTCCATTCAGCAATTGTGAGTCTTCGATAATGAATCGGAATACCCAAATAGCGAATAGGAAACTGGCCTGGCCCACAACCAAACAACTCCGTGTATAAAGTCGTATCATTTTGGGCATCATCGAAGCAAAACAACTCACTTTTATGGAAATTGGTTTTTAATCCCGATAACTGCTCAAAAGACGCCAAAATTAATTTTAGGTTGCGAGCTTTTTCGAGATCATGATCCATAAAAATAATTGTATCATCGGCATATTGAAGGATAGATAAACCACCATCTACCAGATGTGGAATCACCCCTTCAATTTGGCCTTCAGACTTGGCCCTCTCTATTAGGATCGCCAGCATATCCGCTACAATGTTAAACAACATTGGAGACAACGGATCCCCCTAGCGTAACCCTTTTCGTGTCTAGAAATAGTGTCCGGTGTCATCATTAACCCGGATTGCCACAATTCCTCCATACACAAAATCGTTGATAAGAGCTCGCCACTCAGGAGAAAAACCTTTCATCCTAAGCGTCTGCTGAAGGAAAGACCACTTGACCTTATCGTAGGCCTTTTCAAAATCTAATTTTAAAATAACCCCATGTAATTTCTTAGTGTGCATTTCATGTACTGTCTCATGCAGAACCGCAACTCCATCTAGGATATTCCTTCCTTGCATGAAAGCGGTCTGTGATGGACGGACAACATGATCCGCTACCGTATTAAGTCTAATGGTGGCCACTTTCGTGAAAATCTTGAAACTTACGTTCAAAAGGCAGATGGGTCTATATTGTTGAATCCTTTCTGCCTCATTTACTTTTGGTAACAAGATTACTTCACCAAAATTTAGACGAAATAATTCTAGTTGTCCCATGAGCAAGGCACTGAACAAAGATAGAAGGTCCGGTTTAATAGTATCCCAAAAAGTTTGGTAAAACTCAGCTGGGAAACCATCTGGAACCGGTGCTTTATTATGTTCCATTTGGAAAATTGCCTTCTGAACCTCTTCCTCTGAATAAGGTGCAGTCAGAAGACCATTTTCCTCCACAGAAACTTGGGGTATGTCATCCATTAAGTCCTCGTTTAAAGAAAAACCAGTTTCCTCTGGAGGACCAAACAGACCTTTGTAATAATTCGTAACGTAGGATTTGAGTTTCTCATGGCCTTCAATCACCCCTTCATCTTGTACCAGAGAATGAATACGTTTTTTTCCGATGTCTCCCATTGGCTACACCATGGAAGTATCGCGTATTGGAATCTCCTTCCAGTATGAATTGGGCTTTGGAACGCTGATACCATTTGAGCTCCTCTTCCGTGAGGAGACTCGCTATCTGCGCATTGGATTGATTCTTAAGTTCAATCTCTTGCATAGACAGCGGTCTAACCTCAGCCAAAGCCTCCAGCTCATCAATCACAGTTGATAAGCGAGCCTTCTTTTTTTTAAATACCAACCATATGGGCAGCCCAACCAGAGAGATGTTTGCGCATAGCCCGCATCTTATTATTCTATCTCAAAATTGGAGTGCTACCCCCGACCGGTCTCTCCCAAACCATCTTAACCATCTCATGAAACCCCACCCGGTGTAACCAGCCAAGTTCAAACTTGAACAGCCGTTTACAAACAGGTCGGGGGTTCCCTGTAGTTAAGAGGATAGGAGCATGGTCAGACAATTTTTCAATATGTTCTAGTGCGCGGACCGATACCATAGGTTATTTATCTTCCCACTCGTTATCCATCAACACGCGATCTAGTTTTTCGTATGTGGGCTCAGGCAAGCTATTGGCCCAAGTAAATTGTCGACCGGACATGAACACCTCTCTTAAGTCTAGGCTATCAATGAGAACATTAAACAAGAAAGGCCAACGTCCATCAAAAGGGCCTTTACTTTTCTCATGAGGAAATCTCAGCAAATTAAAATCCCCTCCGATCAAAATCGGATAGGGGTTGTCTTTTGCAAGATTTACCACCTCACGTAAAAAGTCAGCCTTAAAGGCGTCTTGGGCGGCACCGTACACACCAACCAGACTCCAAATAAAACCGTCTGCTTTGTTCTGAATGTCGAGTTTAATATGATACTCTCCATCCGAACTAGCTAGAACAATCATGGTATCTACGTGGACGCCAAGTAGAATGCCCCCCGATCTACCACGGGGCGGGTGAGAATACCATTGATAGTTAATCCCGCCAGATAATCTGTCGAGAAAACTCTGTGAGAAATTCCGCCTACCCGTCTCCGATATAGCAACAAAATCAAAATCATAATCTCTACAACAAGCGGCAATGTGAGAATTCTTAGCCAAGTCACCAAGACTTCTGCTGTTCCGAAACATGTAATTCATCGAGAAACTATTTTAGATTTAGTGCCCTTGCTATACCGCCGAGATTTCTTTCCAGCTGACGATCGAGAACCACATGCAGACGCTTTTAGATCATAAACTGAACTAAGCTCTGAGTGCTCTAAATCGACTTCTAAAATATTTCCCACTATAGCCGAGAGAAGTGATACGTCCAAAACGTATCCACTTTCCCGAACACTTTTGCTATTGTTTTGCCTCTAATTTGTGTACTTTGGATGCAACTAACACGGACTAACGCTGTTTTCAGCAGAACTGTTCTGGTGTCTCGTTTTTGTGCGTAAATCCAACTTTCAGTGAAAAACCTCGGGATTTTGACAGAAGGCCGTATTTTCCCGTAAAACTCACGGAGCCGAAGGGCAAGTCGGTGGAGGCCCGAGGGCCCCACACCCTAGGGCGGCGCGGCCCGGGAGGGGGGCGCGCGGCCCTAGCGTGTGGCCCCCTCGGCAGGCCTCCGACGCCCTCCTTCGGACTACTTATCGCCCTCGACCTAAAAACGCACGGTGAGAAGTCGAAGTCGCCAGAAACCCTTCAAAACGCCGCCACATCGCGAAACTCCGTCTCGGGAGCCAGAAGTCTCCGTTCTGGCACTCCGCCGGGACGGGGAATTGGAGGAGATCATCGCCGCCATCACCACCGACGCCTCTACATCAACCAGCCATGTTTCCCCCATCCATGTGTGAGTAATTCCCCCGCTCGTAGGCTGAAGGGGATGGTAGGGATTGGATGAGATTGGTCATGTAATAGTGTAAGATTGTTAGGGCATAGTGCCTAGTGTCCGTAATTGGTACTTTGATGATATTGTTGCAACTTGTTATGCTTAATGCTTGTCACTAGGGCTCGAGTGCCATGATCTCAGATCTGAACATGTTATTGTTTCATCATGATATTCATTGTTTATGATCTTACCTGCAAGTTGTATACACATGTCGCTGTCCGGAACCAATGGCCCCGAAGTGACGTAAATCGGGACAACCGGAGGGGATGGTAGTGATGTGAGGATCACATGTGTTCACGGAGTGTTAATGCTTTGCTCCGGTACTCTATTAAAAGGAGTACCTTAATATCCAGAGAGATTCCCTTGAGGCCCGGCTGCCACCGGCTGGTAGGACAAAAGATGTTGTGCAAGTTTCTCATTGCGAGCACGTACGACTATAATTGGAACACATGCCTATTGATTGCTTTGTACTTAGACACCGTTTTATTATTATCTCGCAAATGCCCCGCTTGATTGTTACATGAGTTTCTCTCATCCATGCAACGCCCGTTATCCGTCCCCGTGCCTACAGTATTTTAATCATGTTGTTTACTATAATCACTACTCGTTGTCTCCGTTACTCGCCGCCGTTATTTCACTATCGTTATCGCTATAAAACTCATTACTATCGATAAACTCTTGCGAGCAAGTCTCGTTTCCAGTGTGCAGCTGAATTGACAACTCCGCTGTTAAGGCTTTCAAGTATTCTTTGTCTCCCCTTGTGTCGAATCAATAAATTGGGTTTTACTACCCGCGAAGACTGCTGCAATCCCCTATACTTGTGGGTCATCAAGAAGCTGATCATCTAGGATGTCATCAACGTCCTCATCGTCTATTATGGTAGTTTTAGGCTCAGTGGAGACATTCAGACCAACCGTCAGACGGTCAAGCTCCGTTTGTCTCAACACATTCACCGAAACCGAAATCTCATCGGACCGACTCCCCATAGAAACACCTAGACTACTCAAGTTCGAAAAAATTCGAGAATCAGAAAAAGCAGTAAACGACTTCACCAGTTGTTTAGTACCTGCCGTGTCGAGGTTCTTCTCCGCCTTTCGTCGCATGGCCCTCTGCATGACGTCCTCATCCGTGACCCCAGTCCCATCCTCTGCCAGCGCATACCTCCCACTCCTCCGCACCGTCGGCTGAACAACAGGTGGGAGAATAGTGGGACGAGGCTGCGACAAGGTGGGGACCGAAGAGGCAGAGCTCGAGCACGGTGTAGTCAACGACGAAGCGGGCGCCGAGTATGCCGATGCAGGTGTAGAAGGCGGTGTAGCCCCCTGCAACGGACCTGACTGTGTCGAAGAAGCCCATGTAGGAGAAGAAGGTGTGGACGATGGGCAAGAGGAACTTCCTTCCTCATGAGGAAGGGCGGACCTCTCCCCCGACGTCGATGCCAAGGACGCCGAGCCCGGGTGCCGCAGCAACGCGAGCGGCGGTACCGGCTGTTGTAGCTGCGCACGCGGCGAGGCCGGCTGCTGCACCGGCGTGAGCAGCATGGCCGGTTGCTGCTGCAGCGCCTGCAGCGCGGACGACTCCGTGGCCGCCGTGGCCACCTGCTGACCTGCCGACGCCGCCACCGTGTGCTGCGGCTGCTGCCGCATCGTGCCCGGCTGCTGCGGCTGCGTGCCCGGCGTCACCGCAAACTGCGGCTGCAAGACCAGCGTGGGCGGCTCCGTGGGCGTGCCCCGGCCCATCGACGCCGTCTCCGATGACGCCGGGACCTGCTGCTGTAGCGGTAAGACCGACGTTGCCGGCTGCAAGCGCTGCGCGGTCCGCTCCGTGGCCGACTGCTGAGGCTGCGTGCGAGGCGTGGCCAGCCCCGTGGGCGACGTGGCCGAGGCTGCGAGCGCCGTGGCCGGCTCTTGCTGCCCCATGGTTCACCGCTGCCCCCCCCCCCACCGACTCGGCCTCCTGCCATGATCGCTTCGGGGTAGACGGCTGTGCCAACGGTTGCGACACATGCTCCGATCCCGTCTGAGTCGAAGTAGAAGACGGAACCGGTGCTCCCTGCTGCGTGGTCGGAGAAGCGGACCGTGAAGGTGCGGGTCTAGTACGTCCTTACATGAAGGTGCGCACTCGCGACGGCGACGATGACCGTGATGACACCGGAGGAGAGGCACCAAGTGAGGTGACACCGTCCTAGCACGAGCCACAATCTCCCGCCCTCTATTTGTCCGCGATGAGTCGTTGAAAGGGGTCAAACCCACTTGAGCAACCGGCACCACCGAAACACCAGTCGAGTGTGAAGGTGTCTATCCATCAACATCCATATTAGTTGTCTCCGACGCTGCATCCGCTGTAGCGTCATCAAACCTCTCCTCCTCGAAGCCGTGAGAGCCATCATCATCACCTTCGTCCTTCAGGAAAAAGGACGGAACTGAGAGTCTGGCTTATACCCTGCTGCCTCTCGTCGAAAACGAAACCTGTAACCATTAAGCTGTAACAAAGCTATCACCTCAAGACAACCTTTATCTTTCTCCAGAGTTGTAGGATCTCGCATGGCTACAAGAACTCGAATAATCCCCTGGCTCCGGAGCGCAAACAAATCAACATCAAGAGTAGTACCAATGAGGGAACCAACAGCCCAAAGACCTAAAAAGTGTCGCACGGAGTCTGGAACACCGTCTACATGCACCCGAACTGGCTTCATCACAAACTCCGGAAGAACATCCTGATGTACCCAAGAAGAAACGAGAGTCTGTGCATTAATTTTGGGCACACTCATCTGCATACCATCTATCCTCGACAAATCCTCAGCTGTAGGGATCCTAATAAGAAAAGAATCAGCACCATGAGGCACAGCTACCCACTTCCAAGTGGGATTTCCTAGACACATACGGGCCATGAGATTCTGAATATCCTCCGCTGTGACTGCCCCCTCCCCACACACCGGCACCAAAGCTGTAGGTGCTCTAGAAGATATGGACTGAGGCTTATAAACTGAGTACGGAAGATGATGATCAAGCGTGGCGTCATTCCCACAGCCAACAAAATAACTCGTGGATCTCGGCAGCTTCAGAATTGGGCACCGAATAGTCGGGTGTGCCCCAGAATCACAAACCAAACAATAATGAATAACCTTACAGTCCTTCGTAGCATGAGTATTCACGGCGCATTTCTAGCATCGTCCCACCTTCTTCTGCTTCACCACTGGTGCATCAGTAACAGGGACAACCAATGGCGCATGCACAGGAATCAGAGTAAGCTCAGAATTGGCCACTAAGGGTTGTTGTCCCATAGGCATCGATGCAGAGTACCCCATGGGCGGCACGGGCTGCCCCATAGGCGGCACAGGTTGCCCCATAGGATTCACATTCTTCCCCACGGCGTTGGCAGTCTTCTTCTTCCTTCTCTTCTTGACCTGTCCAGGTTGCGGCGGTGGCTGTTGATGCACAGCCTGTTGCATGTGCGGCTGTACCAAATTCTGCTGTCCGGGCACCGGGTACTGGTAAGTACCTTGGTACTGTTGATACTGTTGTTGCGGTATGAACTCCATCGGAGGCGTCGGCATACGGACAGGCGGGCGAAACCCCACCGGCGGCCTCGCAGGTGGCGCTGCCGGCCTAGGCACTGTAGGTGCAGCCTGCGGCATTGGAGTTCCTGCCGGCCATCCTTGAAAACCCATGGGGCCGATGTACGGACCGACCGTAGCAGCGGTCGTAACCGCGGGAGGACTGGTGTCTACGGGAGCTTCTATTCTTGTAGACAGTGTTTGATACGTCTCGAACGTATCTATAATTTCTGAGTTCCATGCTTGTTTTATGATAATACCTACATGTTTTGTTCACACTTTATATCGTTTTTATGCGTTTTCTGGAACTAACCTATTGACGAGATGCCGAAAGGCCACTTGCTGTTTTCTGCTGTTTTTGGTTCCAGAAAGGCTGTTCGGGCAATATTCTCAGAATTCGACGAAACGAAGACCAAACATCATAATTCACCGAGACGGACCAGGACACCGAAGGAGACCCGGAGAGGAGGCCCAGGGGCCCCACACCATAGGGCCGCGCGGGCAGGCCCCTGGCCGCGCCGGCCTATGGGGAGGGCGCCCTGGTGCCCCTCCTGCGCCACCTCTTCGCCTATAAGACCCCTTTCGACCTAAAAACGCGCCACCAAGAGTTGGGCCTCCAAGAGCAGAGGTTTGTAGAACAGCAACAAGTTTCCCTTAAGTGGATCACCCAAGGTTTATCGAACTCAGGGAGGAAGAGGTCAAAGATATCCCTCTCATGCAACTCTGCAACCACAAAGCAAGAAGTCGCTTGTGTCCCCAACACACCTAATAGGTGCACTAGTTCGGCGAAGAGATAGTGAGATGCAAGTAATATGGATGAGTATGAGTGGTAATAGCAATCTGAATAAAATATGGCAGCGAGTAAACATGCAACAAAACAGTAAACAAATGGAGATTCGATGCTTGGAAGCAAGGCCCAGGGATCCTGCTTTCACTAGTGGACACTCTCAACAATGATCACATAATAGAACCACTCTACACCCTCTTGTTGGATGATGAACACCACTAACTGTGTAGGATTACACGAACCCTCAATGCCGGAGTTAACAAGCTCCACAATATTCAATGTTCATATTTAAATAACCTTAGAGTGCATGACAGATCAACATAACCAAACCAAGTACTAACATAGCATGCACACTGTCACCTTCACACTACGAAATGAGGAATAGATCACATCAATACTATCATAGCAATAGTTAACTTCATAATCTACAAGAGATCACAATCATAGCCTACGCCAAGTACTACACGATGCACACACCGTCACCATTACACCGTGCAGGAGGAATAAACTACTTTAATAACATCACTAGAGTAGCACACAGATAAATTGTGATACAAAACACATTGCAATCATAAAGGGATATAAATAAGCACTTCACTATGCCATTCATAACAGTGAATAAGTATTCTGTGAAATATAGCCTAAGAGACCCACACGGTGCACACACTCGTCACCTTTACACACGTGGGACAAGGAGTCTCCGGAGATCACATAAGTAAAACCCACTTGACTAGCATAATGACATCTAGATTACAAGCATCATCATATGAATCTCAATCATGTAAGGCAGCTCATGAGATTATTGTATTGAAGCACATAAGAGAGAGATTAACCACATAGCTACCGGTACAGCCCCGAGCCTCGATGGAGAACTACTCCCTCCTCATGGGAGACAAGTAGCGTTGATGAAGATGGCGGTGGTGTTGATGGAGAAGCCTTCCGGGGCACTTCCCCGTCCCGGCGGCGTGCCGAAACAGGAGACTCCTGTCCCCCGGATCTTGGCTTCGCGATGGCGGCGGCTCTGGAAGGTTTTCTCTGGTTTCGTCGAACGTGTCGTGGTTTTTAGGTCGTGGACCTTTATATAGGCGAAGAGGCGGAGTCGGGGAGGCGACGAGGCGGTGACACACTCGGGGGCGCGCCCCTAGGCCGCGCCGCCCTGTCATCCGGGGGCCCGAGTGGCCCCCTCCGGCGACTCTCGGGTGTTCCGGAAGCTTCGTGGAAAAATAGGATGCTGGGCATTGATTTCGTCCGATTCCGAGAATATTTCCTTACTAGGATTTCTGGAACCAAAAACAGCAGAAAACAGAAACTGGCCCTTCGGCATCTCGTCAATAGGTTAGTTCCGGAAAACGCATAAATATGACATAAAGTATGCATAAAACATGTAGATATCATCAATAATGTGGCATGGAACATAAGAAATTATCGATACGTCGGAGACGTATCAGCATCCCCAAGCTTAGTTCATGCTCGTCCCGAGCAGGTAAACGATAACAATGATAATTTCTGGAGTGACATGCCATCATAAACTTGATCATACTATTGTAAGCATATGTAATGAATGCAGCGATCAAAACAATGGTAACGACATGAGTAAACAACTGAATCATAAAGCAAAGACTTTTCATGAATAGTACTTTCAAGACAAGCATCAATAAGTCTTGCATAAGAGTTAACTCATAAAGCAATAAATTCATAGTAAAGGTATTGAAGCAACATAAAGGAAGATTAAGTTTCAGCGGTTGCTTTCAACTTGTAACACGTATATCTCATGGATAATTGTCAACATAGAGTAATATAACAAATGCAATATGCAAGTATGTAAGAATCAATGCACAGTTCACACAAGTGTTTGCTTCTTGAGATGGAGAGAAATAGGTGAACTGACTCAACATAAAAGTAGAAGAATGGCCCTTCGACGAGGGAAGCATCGATTGCTATATTTGTGCTAGAGCTTTGGTTTTGAAAACAAGAAACAATTTTGTCAACGTTAGTAATAAAGCACATGCATCATGTAAATTATATCCTACAAGTTGCAAGCCTCATGCATAGTATACTAATAGTGCCCGCACCTTGTCCTAATTAGCTTGGATTAACACGGATTATCATTGCATAGCATATGTTTCAACCAAGTGTCACAAAGGGGTACCTCTATGCCGCTCGTACAAAGGTCTAAGGAGAAAGCTCGCATTGGATTTCTCGCTTTTGATTATTCTCAACTTAGACATCCCTACCGGGACAACATAGACAACAGATAATGGACTCCTCTTTAATGCATAAGCATACAACAACAGTTAAAATTCTCATAAGAGATTGAGGATTAGTTGTCCACACTCGAAACTTCCACCATGAATCATGGCTTTAGTTAGCGGCCCAATGTTCTTCTCTAACAGTATGCATACTCAAACCATTTGATCATGAAAATCACCCTTACTTCAGACAAGACGAACATGCATAGCAACTCACATGATATTCAACAAAGTGTTGATGGCGTCCCCATAAACATGGTTATCGCACAACAAGCAACTTAATAAGAGATAAAGTGCATAAGTACATATTCAATACCACAATAGTTTTTAAGCTATTTGTCCCATGAGCTATATATTGCAAAGGCGAATGATGGAAATTTTAAAGGTAGCACTCAAGCGATTTACTTTGGAATGGCGGAGAAATACCATGTAGTAGGTAGGTATGGTGGACACAAATGGCATAGTGGTTGGCTCAAGGATTTTGGATGCATGAGAAGTATTCCCTCTCGATACAAGGTTTAGGCTAGCAAGGTTATTTGAAACAAACACAAGGATGAACCGGTGCAGACAAAACTCACATAAAAGACATATTGTAAACATTATAAGACTCTACACCGTCTTCCTTGTTGTTCAAAACTCAATACTAGAAATTATCTAGACTTTAGATAGACCAAATATGCAAACCAAATTTTAGCAAGCTCTATGTATTTCTTCATTAATAGGTGCAAAGTATATGATGCAAGAGCTTAAACATGAGCACAACAATTTGCCAAGTATCAAATTATTCAAGACATTTTACCAATTACTACATGTAGCATTTTCCGTTTCCAACCATATAACAATTAACGAAGCAGTTTCAACCTTCGCCATGAACATTAGAAGCTAAGAACACGAGTGTTCATATGAACCAGCGGAGCGTGTCTCTCTCCCACACAAGCATTTATTCAAACAAAAACACAAACAAAAGCACACAGACGCTCGAAGTAAAGTACATAAGATGTGACCGCATAAAAATATAGTTTCAAGAGAAGGAACCTGATAATTTGTCGATGAAGAAGGGGATGCCTTGGGCATCCCCAATCTTAGATGCTTGAGTCTTCTTGAAATATGCAGGGGTGAACCACCGGGGCATCCCCAAGCTTAGACTCTTCACTCTTCTTGATCATAGTATATCATCCTCCTCACTTGACCCTTGAAAACTTCCTCCACACCGAACTCGAAACAAACTCATTAGAGGGTTAGTGCATAATTAAAAAATCACATGTTCAGAGGTGACACAATCATTCTTAACACTTCTGGACATTGCACAAAGCTACTGGACATTAATGAAACAAAGAAATCCATCCAACATAGCAAAAGAGGCAATGCGAAATAAAAGACAGAATCTGTCAAAACAGAACAGTCCGTAAAGACGAATTTTAAAATGGCACCAGACTTGCTCAAATGAAAATTCCCAAATTTAATGAAAGTTGCGTACATATCTGAGGATCACTCACGTAAATTGGCAT
The DNA here is from genome assembly GCF_022539505.1 of Lolium rigidum. NCBI lineage: Eukaryota > Viridiplantae > Streptophyta > Magnoliopsida > Poales > Poaceae > Lolium > Lolium rigidum. The sequence goes on along the minus strand of NC_061512.1, from coordinate 189,639,000 downwards.
AATTTTCTGAGTTACCTACAGAGAATTAGGCCCAGATTCGTGACAGCAAGAAATCTGTTTCTGCGCAGTAATCCAAATCTAGCATGAACCTTACTATCAAAGACTTTACTTGGCACAACAATGCAACAAACTAAGATAAGGAGAGGTTGCTACAGTAGTAACAACTTCCAAGACTCAAATACAAAATAAAATTGCTGTAACAAAATAAACACATGGGTTATCTCCCAAGAAGTTCTTTCTTTATAGCCATTAAGATGGGCTCAACAGTTTTAATGATGCACTCGCAAGAAATAGTAGTTGAAGCAAAAGAGAGCATCAAGAGGCAAATTCAAATAAATTTAAGTCTAACACGCTTCCTATGCATAGGAGTTTTGTAAATAAACAAGTTCATGAAGAAAAAAGTAACAAGCATAGGAAGATAGAACAAGTGTAGCTTCAAAAAATTTAGCACATAGAGAGGTGTTTTAGTAACATGAAAATTTCTACAACCATATTTTCCTCTCTCATAATAACTTTCAGTAGCAACATGAGCAAACTCAACAATATAACTATCACATAAAGCATTCTTATCATGAGTCTCATGCATAAAATTATTACTCTCCACATAGGCATAATCAATTTTATTAGTTGTAGTGGGAGAAAATTCAACAAAGTAGCTATCATTATTATTCTTATCATCAAATATAGGAGGCATATTGTAATCATAATCAAATTTATCCTCCATAACAGGCGGTACTAAAAGACCAATATCATTATAATCATCATAAATAGGAGGCAAAGTATCGTCAAAGTAAATTTTCTCCTCAATGCTTGGGGGACTAAAAATATCATGCTCATCAAAGCCAGCTTCCCCAAGCTTAGAATTTTCCATATCATTAGCAACAATGGTGTTCAAAGCGTTCATACTAATATGTTCCATAGGTTTTTTAATTTTCGCATCAAACCATCCATGTCTTAAATCCGGAAATAGAATAAGAATCTCATTGTTGTCCATTATGCCTAACTAGTGTAAACAAGAAACAAAAAGATGCAATTGCAGGATCTAAAGGAAATAGCTTCGAGCACACACACAACGGCAACGAGAAAAGTACTTTACACCGGAACCGGAGTATGAGTTCCTTTTACCTTTCCTCCCTGGCAACGGCGCCGTGAAAATAGCTTGATGTCTACGGGAGCTTCTATTATTGTAGACGAGTGTTGGGCCTCCAAGAGCAGAGGTTTGTAGAACAGCGAGCAAGTTTCCCTTAAGTGGATCACCCAAGATTTATCGAACTCAGGGAGGAAGAGGTCAAAGATATCCCTCTCATGCAACCCTGCAACCACAAAGCAAGAAGTCTCTTGTGTCCCCAACACACCTAATAGGTGCACTAGTTTGACGAAGAGATAGTGAGATGCAAGTAATATGGATGAGTATGAGTGGTAATAGCAATCTGAATAAAATATGGCAGTGAGTAAACATGCAACAAAACAGTAAACAAACGGAGATTCGATGCTTGGAAGCAAGGCCCAGGGATCCTGCTTTCACTAGTGGACACTCTCAACAATGATCACATAATAGAACCACTCTACACCCTCTTGTTGGATAATGAACACCACTAACTGTGTAGGATTACACGAACCCTCAATGCCGGAGTTAACAAGCTCCACAATATTCAATGTTCATATTTAAATAACCTTAGAGTGCATGAAAGATCAACATAACCAAACCAAGTACTAACATAGCATGCACACTGTCACCTTCACACTACGGAATGAGGAATAGATCACATCAATACTATCATAGCAATAGTTAACTTCATAATCTACAAGAGATCACAATCATAGCCTACGCCAAGTACTACACGATGCACACACTGTCACCATTACACCGTGCGGGAGGAATAAACTACTTTAATAACATCACTAGAGTAGCACACAGATAAATTGTGATACAAAACACATTGCAATCATAAAGGGATATAAATAAGCACTTCACTATGCCATTCATAACGGTGAATAAGTATTCAGTGAAATATAGCCTAAGAGACCCACACGGTGCACACATTGTCACCTTTACACACGTGGGACAAGGAGTCTCCGGAGATCACATAAGTAAAACCCACTTGACTAGCATAATGACATCTAGATTACAAGCATCATCATATGAATCTCAATCATGTAAGGCAGCTCATGAGATTATTGTATTGAAGCACATAAGAGAGAGATTAACCACATAGCTACCGGTACAGCCCCGAGCCTCGATAGAGAACTACTCCCTCCTCATGGGAGACAGCAGCGTTGATGAAGATGGCGGTGGTGTTGATGGAGAAGCCTTCCGGGGGCACTTCCCCGTCCCGGCGGCGTGCCGAAACAGAGACTCCTGCCCCCCAGATCTTGGCTTCGCGATGGCGGCGGCTTTGGAAGGTTTTCTCTGGTTTCGTCGAACGTGTCGTGGTTTTTAGGTCAGGGACCTTTATATAGGCGAAGAGGCGGAGTCGGGGAGGCGACGAGGCGGTGACACACTAGGGGGCGCGCCCTAGGCCGCGCCGCCCTCGTCATCCGGGGGCCCGATGGCCCCCCTCCGGCGACTCTCGGTGTTCGGAAGCTTCGTGGAAAAATAGGATGCTGGGCGTTGATTTCGTCCGATTCCGAGAATATTTCCTTACTAGGATTTCTGGAACCAAAAACAGCATAAAACATGAACTGGCCCTTCGGCATCTCGTCAATAGGTTAGTTCCGGAAAACGCATAAATATGACATAAAGTATGCGTAAAACATGTAGATATCATCAATAATGTGGCATGGAACATAAGAAATTATCGATACGTCGGAGACGTATCAAGGACCCGCCCCGACGCGGCCGACGTAGGAGGAGGCGCTGTCAACGGAGCCTTAGGCGGCGCAGTCGGGCGCGAAGGCCCGACCATCTCCTCCCCCGAGTTGGTCCCGATAAGGGCCTGCAGGAACGTGCGGCGAGGCTGGGGGCGAGAAGATGTTGCAGACGAGGGCGGCGAAGGAGCGGCGTGTGCGACGGCTTGATGAGGAAGGGCGGCGGCGTGACGAGGATGATCTGCGTTACTGAGAGACTCGGTACATAGTGCTCGATCGCGATCAGCCTCGTGCATACGAGCACGCTGGGGGTTGGGTCGAGACGCAAGCTGGAGGCCCAGGACGGCGCGTCCGAACCCGGCCCACTGCTTGCGAGCCAACGATTTCGAATCACGGACGCCAGGGGTCCACGATCGTCTTCTCCAGCGGCGACTCCGCGGACCTCTCGGTCGGCTGCCTCGGCTCCTCGACGCCAACCACCTCCACTACACCGGCTGATCTCCTCAACGCCGCGTCGACGAAGTCCGCGAAGACTGCTGGCGGCGTAACCCGTCTCGAAGGGAGTGGCCCCTTCCAACCTTTGAGACGTATCGGCGGCTTGGACAACCGGAGACCAGGCGGCGAGGCCGACGTCGGTCGCTCACGAACTGATAGCCTCTCCGAGCGACCCGACGACAAGGATCTAGGCCTCACATCTTCAGCCGATCCCTCCACCGCCATCTTGCGTTCCCAGACCCTCGACTTCGCCGTGGGATACCCAATCTTGGACCAGAACTCCTCAAGCAGCTCACCATTGGTGCGAGCTTCAGCCTGGCCAAGAGGTAGCACGCGAGGAACATCATCCAGTCCACGCCAGGCCACCTCCTCCGCCAACGAGACCTCGCCATCTTCTTATATCCGTCATCTAGCACTCCAAACCGCGAACCAGATCCGGGAGAAGCCGCCACCGGCGTCAACACGGGGCATATGTGCGGAAGGACAAGCCTCCGCTGTGGTCTCCCAGGTCGCCGTGAATCCGTCAGCCATCAGATCACCATCAGATCCTCGCTTTGACCTCGTGCGTCACTGTCTAGATTCCGATGTGACCACCCTTTTGGGGACGAATTTTGGAGAGATGCGATGTGGCGGGAGAGGGGACGCGTCGAGCCCCGTCTCTTCGCCTCGCTTTTCGTTGGCGCCGGACACCGTATTGGACGCGCCGGATAAAAAAAGGCTATGGGAGACGCGGCCGGAAACGTTTTTTTGTTCAGCGCGTCCAAAATCTCTTTTGAAGACGCGGCTCGAGATGCTCTTATATTGATTGGTAACTTTTGATAAGATTGGTTTACATATTTGCTTTTCTGAGCACACACACACATATGAAAACTTACATTGTGGAAGAGAAAACTGCATTTTGGTTTCGAAGTTTGTTGTATGGTTGGTGACAGTGGGTAAATTTAGCAGTATAGGTTAACTAGTTTTACCCAATTAATGACTCATATTGGACAGCTCAAACTAAGAGTAAGTACAATAAGACCTAGTCAGCTGGCTATAAGGATTAAAATAGTATATTACTGCTTAGTTGGAGGAGAGAGAGGAGGAGAGAGAAGAAGAGTGAGCATCTTATGCGAGAAGCCGAACTCTAAGCACGTGCTCCTAGGCACTTTGTGAGAGTGAAAGGTGGGTCATACATTGATAAAGTACTACATTTTTATAGCTCACTATTGTATGTGTTGGCTCTGAATTGGCTATAGATGACATGTCACTTGGCTTATAGCTAGCAGCTGGCTACACTATTGGAATTGCTCTAAGAAATCAATCAAGATCGATTTACTCCATGGTAAATGATTGCCAAAAATACAGGGTGGACAAATGTAAAGCAGTGGTTTACACGTGTCGCGTGATCTACTATCTGATGATGTAAATGACAGGTCGAAGATGTGGGAGGTCAAACAAAAACGGCCGCCCATCCGGGGCGCGCGTGTGTGTTTGATTCTTGATCAGCGGTCCGTGCTTACTCCTCTACTCCGTGACGCAGGATACAGGATACAGCTGCAACTGATTCAATACAGTGCGTCGTCCGTCATTGATCTCTATCTATCTCCAAGATCTCGCAGAAAATTTCTGGTCTATGTACTCACTAATTACATGGGCTAATGAGTTATTTCGCTTGTCTCCGAGCGTCAGCGTCTCTCCGGCGACGGCCTTTTTAAGCTCTTATCTCCTCGCCTTCGCTTCACATCCTTACCTGTAGTTTTCCTCCCTTGACCCTTCCCCGTCCTGTGTGAGTGTGTCGTGCCTTAAGCCCAGGCTTAGGCACTAGTGGTAATCTTTGTCAAGCTAGACAGGGACCTCTCAGGCGGGCGGCATGGAGGCCATGGACGTCAAGCACGCCCCGGCCATGTTCCCCGGAAACGGGTCTGTGAAGAGGGCGCGGCAGGCGGCAGCGGCGGTCGGAGTGGGCGCCGTGGTGGTGGTGCCCAGCTACCGGGAGTGCCTCCGGAACCACGCGGCGTGCATGGGCGCGCACGCCGTGGACGGCTGCGGGGAGTTCTTGCCGGCGCCGCAGCTCAACCCCGCCGACCCGGCCTCCTTCACCTGCGTCGCCTGCGGCTGCCACCGCAACTTCCACCGCCGCGTGATGGTGGAGGAGGAGGAGCAGGCGCCCGCGCCGGCGCAGCAGCAGGTGGCGCTGCTGCCGGCGCCGGCCGTGGCGGGGGGCGTTGCGCAGCACGGCCCGCCGCGGCGCGCGGAGGAGACGCCCGAGGTCCGGCTCCCAGCGGCCGACGGCGACGACGACGACGACTCGGAGTCCGACTCCGACGGCTCGGGGTCTGGGTACGACGACGAGCGGTCCGTCTCCCCGCCGCAGCTGCTGCAGGCTCAGCCGGCGCGCGTGCCGGCGCCGGTGTCGCAGCAGCCTCCGGCCTACTTCTCCCCGCCGCCGTCGCATCAGCAGCAGCCGCCGCACATGCTGCTGTCTCTGAACTCCAGCGCGCCGCCGCCGGGGGCGCACGTGCAGGCGCAGGGCCAGAGGCTCCCCGTCCAGGCCTCGCCGGCGACCGCCCCGCCGGCCCACGTGGGGGGCGCGACGGCAGCGGCGGCTCGGAAGCGGTTCCGCACCAAGTTCACCGCGCAGCAGAAGCAGCGGATGCAGGAGCTGTCGGAGCGGCTCGGGTGGCGGCTGCAGAAGCGCGACGAGGCCATCGTGGACGAGTGGTGCCGCGACATCGGGGTGAGCAAGGGCGTGTTCAAGGTGTGGATGCACAACAACAAGCACAACTACCTGGGCGGCCACAGCGCCCGCCGCAGCGCCTCCGCCACGGCCGCGTCCTCCGCCGCCACCACGCCCACCGCCCCCGCCGCGGCCGGGCCATTCCACCACATCGCGCCCGCCCAAGGTGCGCAGGCGCCGCCGCCGCCAGCGCCATTCGCACCGTCCGTCACCCACAGCTCCCCCGCCCCCACCGCCACCGGGTTCAACATGAACGGCACCGCCACCTCCGCCGTCACCCCCGCCCCCACCTACACCGCCGTCCACCAAGTGAACGGAACCTCGTCGCCGCAGTCCGCCTAAACTAGTCGTCATCAAGGGAGAAAACAATAAGCGGCGGGGCGGCGGAGAGAAAGAAGAAGAAGAAAAAAAATAAGTAGCTTTCAGCGATCATTCCATTCCATTTCGTTAATTTAGGGTTCCGATCGAGCTAGTAGTAAGTAAGAAATTAACCCCGAGGAAGAAGGATGCTCTTGGGATCGGATGAAGGTGGTAAATTAGGAGTTAATTAGGTTATCCGATCTCAAAAGCGGCACCTTTCTTGGTTCGTTGCTGTCCCTGTAAGTTGAGTTCGTTCCTGTTCGTGTCCCTGTAAGTGTAAGTCGAGCTTCTGCTGTAATAGAAGAGTTCATCTCCTTCCCTGTAAACTCTGAATGCTGTGATGGTGGAATGTACACAGAATGAATGGAGATGGAGGTAGCATCTCTGCTTAGCAGAGGTACAATCGTTCGATTAATTAATGGGCTTGCTCGTACTTGCGCCGGCTAGAACAATGGGCCTTTTTGCTAGGTTATTAATCCCATCATTAGCAGCGCCAATTTTATAATGCTTCGCATGCAATCCCTATGCGATTAACGTACGCCTAAACAAAAGCATCTTTCTTGTTGCATTGCAGCACTATCCATCTATCTCTATAGTTAGTATCTTCTCCGCATGCTTGCCATCACTAACTACGCTGTCTCTTGCAATGGAATGAGAATAGTCGTCCCCCCCTTTCTCCATCACACATTCTCGTCTAGTTCTCGTATGGTCCCTCTCCGCCATAGTCCCTCTGCTAGCTTCTCCCAGGCAAAACCCGTCCGATTTGGGCATCCCCACCATGGAGAACTTTTGCGTCTCCAGGCCGGCCGGCCGGCCGGCCAAGAACTCGACGCTACAACACGGCCAAAAAGCGCACGCAGGTAGCCATCAGATCGACCGTTCGTGCGTGCGGTTGGGGGGGTGACGAGATGTGGGTTGGGGCCAGGTCAGGTAGGCAACCACGAGGCAATTAGGCAGGAAGAGGAGCCACTTTGTCCTTAAGGACGATGTGTTAAACAGAAGCTCCAGTAATGGCAGAAGTACCGTTCTACTGTTGCTCGTGACGGGATGGAATATGAGGAGGGAGGAAGGTGATGCTTTTTGTCGTGCTGGCCGCGCTCACTCTGGTCGAAAAGCTGATGGCGGCATTGACACTGAAAAGGCCGCTCGGGCAGGAGCAGGGCTGGCTGACAAGCCAAATCATGCAGCTACGCTCGTGATGGCATTAGCCTCGGCATGGCGCCCTGACACCGCAGCTTCACACAAAAGACCAACCCTTTTCCTTCTTCTTCCTCCTCTCACATGTCCACGCTCGAGTGCTCATCTCGACCCCTTCCTTCTCTGCCCAATTCCCGAAGGACGCAAGCAATCGATGTGATCGCCTCGCCGCCAGCTGCTCCCTAACCCCAGCGCATGATTTGCTCTCAATCCCGATCAATTATGCAACTTCTGCAGGTGGTGGGGGTGCCGCCCCGCCCGCCCGTGCGTGCCACTCTTCTTCTTTTTGGTTCCTTCTGCCACAAACAAATGAAAAAACCATACATAGGTCCATTGCGTTGCTCCTGACCCGATAGAGCGTGCATGAATGTCTGCCGCCAGAGCAATTACAATGTCGCTGCAAATTCAGTGAGTACAAGTTTATTGCTCTGGCGTGTATGGAATGCAGGGTTATCAAATTTCTCCTGCCACACTTCACAATTGCACCATGATCTGAATACACTACATAACTAGGAAAAACATATGAATAGTATGTCATGACATGTGAAATCCCGCACGAATCAAAAATGGAGGAATTAGTCGTACAAGTCGCTTGGTTGCACCATACGAAAAAGGTAGGAAATTCCTATAGAGATTGAGCACATGCCATAGTTATCATAGACACATAGAATTTTTTTTCAAGAGGTCTAACCTCGTGCATATACAACATTTTCATAGAAAGGGAGGTTAAGTTAATGCTTTCACCTGAAGATGAATTTCCATAAGCGTGAGTTGGTTTCGCGAGGCTCAAGCAGATGCCCATCTGTATTCTCAATTACCCGACTGAGGACAAGACTAGTTTCCTATTAGGTAATTGAAAATTCCAATTTATTATTGGAGATATACAAATGCCAAATGAAAATGGTGGAGGAGATTAGATTAAGTAGCTGAAAAGGTAAACTGCTATCCTGGACGGAGTACCAATTGCACCATAATCTGAATACAGCAAAAGGAAGGCCAAAATTCATGCCTATACAACATTTTCAAAGAGAGGTTAAGTTAATTGTTTTAGCTTTCGAGCAATTATTGGACATGAAGACATATTTCCATAAAAGTCAGTTGTTTTTGCGTGGCTTAAGAAGGTGCCCACCTGTATGTATGCTGAATTATTCGGCTACGGCCAAGGCTAGTTTTCTATTAGGTAATTGGGAATTTTGATTCATTATCGGAGAATTACATATGTGAATGGAAAATGGTGGAGAAACGACAGCAAATTAGATTAAGTAGCTGTAATGGCAAATTTATTCATGGGTGGAATATTGGTTCTTATTAATTCAGTACAAAGCAACATGGTACTGTATATGATATCATTTTTCAACTGTCAAAAGGAGTCTTGAAAAGATTGGATTATTTCTGATCAAGATTCTTCTTGCAAGATGATAGTGAGAAAAGGATTGGCTAAATGGAGTATGGTCTGACGACCCAACGATCAGGGAGGTCTTGGAGTTCAAGACCTTGAGATAAAAAAACAAGGCTCTCTTTAGTAAATGGTTATTCAAACTGCTTACGAAGAATGAGATATGCAAACCCCCTTTAGAAGAAAGACGTGGGCTCAAAAACATTGTCTCATGTTTATTGAAAACCTAGGGACTTCCATTTTTGGGTTGGCATTATGGCGGCGAAGAAGTTCTTCTTCTCATATGGGTCTTTCTATATTAGGGATGGATCAGAGATTAGATCTGGGACGATAAGTGTCGTTGCCTAATCGACGGTACCTCGGAGGAGGGATCCTCACGAGGGGGAGAAGAAGTAGGGGCCATAGGGCGGAGTGCACACGGGACGGTGGTACGCGAGTTACCCAGCTTCGGAACACCTGCACGATGACAGGGCCTACCGCTGCTTGTCCGGAATTATCCGGGCGCTTTCGCGTTGTTACAATGAGTTGTGGTTGTCTCGCTTCTAGCTCGAGATCCGCCCTCGGGGCTCCGGGATCCGGCTTATATAGGCGCACGGATCTAGGGTTTACATGGAGAGTCCTAGCCGGATTATAGGTTGCCTAACTACGGTACAATGTCTTGCCGTGTACGTCAAGGATCCGCCTTCCATCTACGTCGTACTGGATCCGGGTACCTCTGTAATGCGGTTCGGATCCGGCTACCTTCCTAGGGCGGTTAGGATCCGGGTACCTCTGTAGGGCGGTTTGGATCCGGCTACCTTCCTAGGGCGGTTAGGATCCGGCTACCTTCGTAGGGCGGTTCGGATCCGGCTACCTTCGTAGGGCGGTTCGGATCCGGCTCCTTGTTCCTGGTTGGACATCTTCCATCTTGATCAACAACAATCGGGCTGCCCGGTGGGCCACATGCTATCACCACCATCTCGTGGGCCACCCGGGCTTGCCTGAACCGGACCATGTCGATGGTATACCTATGAAGTATATCCACAACAGTAGCTCCCGGAGTTCTCCAAGATTCACCGTTCTTCCATCCAGCTCAGCTTGCGCATGTATCTTCATCCTTTGGTCGGAACAAATAATAGAGAATCTTGAAGGACTCCAAACTTCATATCTCCAACCAAGTATTGGTCGGAAACTTCATGATCCAATGGTCAGATTCTTCGGAGACACCATCCAACGTAATCTTCGGTATGGATCCGACTAGCCAAATGTAGGTTCGGATCTGACTAGCCAAAATATAGGGGTGGATCCGACTACCCAAAAATTTAGGTGCGGATCCGGCTACCAAAAATTGAGGTGCGGATCCGGCTACCAAAATTAGGTGCGGATCCGCCTACCAAAAATTGAGGTGCGGATCCGGCTACCAAAAATTAGGTGCGGATCCGGCTACCAAAAATTAGGTGCGGATCCGACTAGTTTAGCCAGATTTTCGCCATCTTTGAAAATTTTCTTGACATATCCATATGCATGTAGCCCCCGAGCGTTGAGTCGGCTTGCTCCAGGGAGACTCGATGCTCAGAAACTTAGCCCCCAAGCATCAAGGTGGAAATTTTTCGGCTTGTTGTTCCAAAGAGAACTTCATCGATGTAGCCCCCGAGCGCCAAGGTGAATTTACTTGAAAATCCGGCTTGGAGCTCTTAGAGTAGCTTCATCTTTATATGTGACTTAGGAATAGCGTAAATCCCAAGCATCTAGGCGGAAATTTCCAAGCATCGATACCCAAAAGGAAACACACTTTTCACCTAAGATCAAATCGCAGCCCCCGAGGGTTGGTTCCGGCTAAACATAGCGGAATCAAGACTCAAGTTGCTTTTCCAGCTGTGCACGCCATGGATCCACCTAACCTTCTCTCATTGGATCCGGCTAGCTTCCCCTGGGGCTTTGCGTGCTACTGTTGTACGTCCAAGTGTCATGTACTTGATACATAAACATAAAAACATATTTGTATTAAATTGTTTCTTTGATCATGTTCAACGAACAAATGTAAGGCGGAATAAAAACGGCCTTTGAACAAATGTTTTAAAGCTGAAACTATGCAGCAGCTGAACAACATAAAACTGTCAAGGCAAAACTCGACTATCTTGAACAGTTAATGTAATTTATATGTTTTAAGCAAGTGCTGGTTTATCCGTTCTTCTGGTTTATATGCTTGACTTTTCGCGAGACGGCGGACTTTAAACACAGTAACATCTCGCTGAGGCGATAGCGCTTAATAGCGAAACAATCAAGAACCTCGAAACAGAGGCCGGCTTTAAGTACCGAAATGTCACTACTAAGGAATCCACATATAAACAACAGAAAACGTGTAGGCCAGAAAACTCAAGCTAACGCCCGAAGGCGGAAATTTTTGCAGCGTACTGGAGCCTTAAGCGGCAAAAACAGTACAAAGTTTTTCACGAGCGCGAGGCAAATCGTGGGAAAGATATGACCAACAGTGAAAACGGTAAAAGACTCAGGATGTGAGTGAACCAATCTTAATCTCATGATCATAAAATATTAAAATATGAAATATAAATATGAACTTAGCTGTTTAAATGTAGCTGACGTCGCAAGCCAAGGTGGAATGAAACCGGTCACAGCAAATGTGCGGACATAACAGTGCTGGAATCTGGCTGTGACAGCTCATCGCGAAGTAATGCCAGAAAGATCGGTGTAGTTGTAATGATCCGGAGCAGAATTCTCATACGCTGAATCTTCGATCGGTCGGAAAGTATGTCATCCTGGCCGAGAAATTCATGCACGCAGTGATCCACACGTGAAGCCTCGATTTTTTCCGCTTCAATCCTTTTCTCTCCTAAAAAAAAAACATACACAGGTCAACTGTGGGCTGCTGGCGGAGGAAGGAGCCGGAATCGATCGAATGTGATCTGTTTGCTTGTATGGATTGCGGCCAGCGTGCAGATTGCATGCATAAGCATCATTCAATCAATGGCCACTTCACGTGAAGATGCAAATAACATGTATAGTATCTCCGCTAGGCAGAAACGCTGTAGTTTTCTTTTTATTCATGTGACGTGTGCTCCGGCAAAAGGTGACCAAGCCCGCTCGTTTCCGCCTTCATCCCTGTGGATACGCGTTCCGCCTCTGTCCATGTGTGTCATGCAACTGATTCTAAACGATCCGCGGCGGCAGAGCCGGTCAACACGGGGTCGGAAACAAAACGTGGTGGCAAAGCCAGCTCAGTCGGAATCAAAACAATCCGCGGCGGCAAAGCCAGCAACGACGTAGTCGGAAACAAACCAACACCATGCCATGGCGGAATCAACGTCGTGGTGGTTTTTCTTCGGCGTTCCGTCGAGACGGTGCTAGATTGATTATCGCGGTGGTCCTGTAGGTGCGGATCCGATCACCAAAATATAGGTGCGGATCCGGCTACCAACAATTAGGTGCGGATCCACCTACCAAAATTTAGGTGTGGATCCAACTTTCAACAATTAAGGTGCGGATCCACCTACCAAAATTTTGGTATGGATCCGGCTACAAAAATATAGGTGCGGATCCGACTACCAAAAATAGGTATGGATCCGGCTACAAAAATATAGGTGCGGATCCAGCTACCTAAAATCTAGGTGCGGATCCGGCTACCAAAACCAGGATTTTCCAAATCTAAGGCGGATTCTTCCATGGGAAGCTCCAGCGACTCGGATCGGATCTTTGCAGCTGCGTCCTGCTCGGCGGCGGTCGTAGCTACGGTACTTACCGAGTGCGTTTTCGTCGGAATCGATGTTCTCGCCGATGAAGATGTGGAACCCTCCCGGCTCCGGCCTCCGGACGCCGCTGGCCCCACGGTGGGCGCCAACCGCCGTTGCCTAATCGACGGTACCTCGGAGGAGGGATCCTCACGAGGGGGAGAAGAAGTAGGGGCCATAGGGCGGAGTGCACACGGGACGGTGGTACGCGAGTTACCCAGCTTCGGGACACCTGCACGATGACAGGGCCTACTGCTGCTTGTCTGGAATTATCTGGGCGCTTTCGCGTTGTTACAATGAGTTGTGGTTGTCTCGCTTCTAGCTCGAGATCTGCCCTCAGGGCTCCCGGGATCCGTCTTATATAGGCGCACGGATCTAGGGTTTACATGGAGAGTCCTAGCCGGATTATAGGTTGCCTAACTACGGTACAATGTCTTGCCGTGTACGTCAAGGATCCGCCTTCCATCTACGTCGTACTGGATCCGGGTACCTCTGTAATGCGGTTCGGATCCGGCTACCTTCCTAGGGCGGTTAGGATCCGGGTACCTCTGTAGGGCGGTTCGGATCCGGCTACCTTCCTAGGGCGGTTAGGATCCGGCTACCTTCGTAGGGCGGTTCGGATCCGGCTACCTTCGTAGGGCGGTTCGGATCCGGCTCCTTGTTCCTGGGTTGGACATCTTCCATCTTGATCAACAACAACTGGGCTGCCCGGTGGGCCACATGCTATCACCACCATCTGTGGGCCACCCGGGCTTGCCGGAACCGGACCATGTCGATGGTATACCTATGAAGTATATCCACAACAATAAGTGGCTTAGCAATGCCACTTTCCGTGAATAATATAGGATATTATACAATATTATGCGACACAAGGGTGATACACTCGCTAAGGTGTTGGTGACTGACATAGGCATCCCAAATGGGCCTGCCTAATATAGTACCCGGGGTTTATTGAAGGCCCACTACCCGAAGAATAAGAAGACTCGAGAGCCCAAGATGTATTTAAGGAAAAGATAGAGTTGTAATAGGAAGTGTTATTTGTAAATTTGGCGGGATGAGTTAGAAACCGTCCCGGACTCTGTAATCCTTGTATAGCACGAATCCCTCGGCTCCACCTATATAAAGGGGGGGTCGAGGGACGAAAGATCATCGAATCATTGTCTACAAACCCTAGTTTTCATATTCGTCGAGTACTTTTCGAGCTGAAACCTTCGAGATCTACTTGCCCTCTACTTCTAACTAAACCCTAGCCTACAATCCATAGGCATTGACAAGTTAATCCCTTGTCAATTGGCGCCGTCTGTGGGGACTAGAGGCGTAAGGATCTGATCTCGATGGCACGTTCAAGATCTTCGACATCGTCAACCGGAAGCAACACTATGGATCGAGGTAAACAGATCGCTATCGAGTCCTGTCGATTTTGTTCCTCACCCACCCTCCCGTTTGGATGCATATGCGTATCTGGCGGAGCCCTTGGAGATGACGTTCGGAAGGTTCCACTTTCGTGTCGAGAAGGAAGGATCGTATCGTGTCGAAATTCCGATTTCGTCGGGATCGTCGGCGGTCGATTCTGAATTTTCAAGCTATGCGTCATCAAGCGAGTCGAGAAAAGAAACTTCGGCAACACGCTACGTCGGCACCGAGCAAGAGAGAAACTCGCCAAGATCTCCAGCAACACATCGGTTGGGTCATCCGCGGACTCATATATAAGCGATGGCTCAAGCGATGTCGGCGATCACGACTTCGTCGACAAATCTCTCACGGTGGGCAAGGTCTTCATCAATCTCAACAATGATGTCACCGAACCCAACATAGATCCGAGTACAAAATATCATCAGATTTATGCTATCGAAGATCAAGAGGGAACATCGGAGGCTTTCGACCAATTGGGAAATCCTTTTGTCGATCCCTCAGATCTAAGGAGAGGTATGGGCACTAAATACGACGGGCCCACACCACGCGTCAGAGTTCAACTTCCACAGGCAGCTGGGACAGAGCGGCAAAAGCCATAGATGGTTCGAGAACCAATGACGACGACAGCTACAGCTCAAGAACTACAAGCTTATCAATATATGCTCGCACGAACGCCGAGAAATAGAAAAACAGACAGCTGAGTTGAACGGGAGAAAGGAGGCAGCTTCGCGTCCGAGCGGGAGAAGGGCGGATCTAAGTGGACAATCTAGAGTTTCGGGTGATAGCCACAGAGAGGCTCGGAACGAGAGGAAGATCAAGGTTACAACACATACCCGAAGCAGAAAGAGAGCACTTGATTCAAAACCTCGACATGTCTTTTATGACGATAGATACAAGAGGAAATATTATCCCTAAGACACCGGAAAGGCTGGGTATATGGCGACACAAGCTTACATACTTGCATCCGAGACCACCCCCGGGAGATCCAAGGGAAACATTATACAACATGGCGTTAGCGAGGGTTGGAGCTATGGGGACGACATTCGTAGCAACGCCTCCCGAAGAAGCAGCAAGGCAAAATAGTCCACGACCTGCGGTAGTAACGGCGGCAGCGCGGAAGGACCAAGTGGAGCAAGAGACACAGGAGTGCAAGCAAGGGTCGACGAGCAAGGCAAAGCAGAAGAGATCATCGGCGGTCCCGGAGCTTAATGACGAGGATATGTGCGGTCTACCGTGCTTCACGAGAAGAGTCCGAAAAACTCGAGTCCCCTCAGGATTCAAGTTACCCGATCACTTCAAAAAGTTCGACGGCTTGCAAGACCCGGAGGACTGGTTGATTGATTACCTCGAGACGGTGAAGCTAGCTGGAGGAACTAGAGCAACGGCGATGCAAAGTATTCAGGTGCACTTAAGTGGAGCCGCACGATCTTGGATCAAAAAACTTCCGCCAGGATCCATCGGCAGTTGGGAAAGTTTCGAGGACGTTTTCGTCAAGAACTTCAGATCCACATGCAAGAAGCCTGCATCGTTGGAAGAGCTACGGGCGTGTCGACAAAAGCCAGATGAGTCAATGAGAAAGTACATCCAAAGGTGGAACATCATAAAAAACTCGGCAGAAAATATATCTGACGAGAGAGCAATAGATGCGTTTGTCGCGGGAATCGGGCGCGGAGATTTTGTCGAGGACTTGGGAAGGACTAATCCAAAAACAGTATCCGCGTTGATGGAGATAGCAAATAAATGGGCAGACGGAGAAGACGCTGTCCACAATAAACGACACGGGTCACCGAGAGGAGGACCGTGGTCGAAATTATCGAACGAGGCGACGATTTCCTCGGCGATATCCGAATTCTGACGCCCGGGGCAAATTTCGGCGGGATTTCGGTCAAATACGGGAGCAAGCAACGAGAGATGATTATCGGAGAAGCAATGAGCAGCGAGGCGATAATAGGGACGACTCCGTAACGAGGCAAAATAGTGGGCCGAGGTTTCCACGACCTTTTATGTCTCCCGAAGAAATGTTGAACGGACCGTGCCGGATGCACTTCTTCCTCGACGGCAATGGGAAAAGACGGTCGGGACACCTACGGAAGGATTGTCGAAATTTCCAAGCAATGTTCGGATGTGCGGAAAACGCTCACGCACGAGCAGCACGAGAGAAACCCTCGGGAGCCTAGGAGCGAAATTCATCTACCGCCACCTCCCGCGATTACGAAGGCAATCAACACCAGCTCAGAATAGCGGCAGCACCAGACACCACCACCCTATGTTGATCCTAACTCCAACGGAGCGAGTGTCGATGATTCGGAAGGGAAGGCCATCCAATAGAGCTCAAAAAGTAATCTCGCGACAGGTGTTCATGGCGGAAAAAATGCCTCCACCAACGAGTTGAGTACCTCAATTGGTCGGGACAAGACATCGGCTTCACCATAGCGGACCACCCGCAGCAAGTTCCTCGACCAGGGCGGTCGGCACTCATTGCGCCGGCGGTTATCGCAGGATTTGACGTTTCTCGAGTATTCATAGATGGCGGCAGCAGCCTAAACCTCATGTATGCGAGATACATTGAGGAAGATGAACATATCCTTAGCAAACCTGAAGCCAACAGACACAAGGTTCCACGGCAACACACCAGAGAAACCAAGTTACCCATTGGGGAAGATCAACCTCGACGTTCAGTTTGGAACCCGAGAAAATTATAGAATCGAAAAGCTGGAGTTTGAAGTCGTGGATTTCCCATCGCAGTACCACGCTTTGTTGGGACGACCAGCATACGCTAGATTTATGGCAGTACCACACTATACATATCTGTTATGGAGATTGCCTGGACCCAAGGGACCAATCACGGTCAAAGGGAGCTTTGCTTTAGCTGATAAGTGCGACAAGGATTTCCATCGATTGTCAGAAACCTTCGGGATGCAAGCGGAATACTTGGCGTCGAAGAGCATGACTGACTACGACGTCTGCCCGGACGTCGGAAGGCCAAACAAGGAATCAACTTTCAACACGAGAGAAAAATTCTAAGGAGGTGCGGATTCACCCGACGGATCCAAAAAGACGACATCCATTGCAAACAACATGGATATCGCATAGGAAAGCGCGCTCGTCGAGTTCCTCCGTGAGAACTGGAAAATCTTCGCATGGTGTCCAGCTGACATGCCGGGAGTACCCGGGGAACTTGCCGAGCACCACCTAAATTTGGATCCAACGAGCAAAACCAATCGAGACAACCTTTGCGGCGTTTTCGGAACCAAACCGCAAATCCATGCTATCGAAATAAATCGACTAGAGGAAGCTGGTTTTATCGAGAGAGATATCTACGAAGCCACATGGGTAGCTAACCCGAGTAATGGTGCCAAAGAAAAACACGACGGTCCTTCGCATGTGCGTCGACTTTACGTGTCTCAACAAACATTGCCCTAAGGATCACTTTCCCCTCCCAAGGATCGATCAAATTATCGACTCCACGGCGAGCTGTGAACGTCTTTCCTTTTTGGATGCATACTCCGGTTATAACCAGATCAGATTAAAAGAAGATGATGAAGCCAAAACAGCGTTTATTACACCTTATGGCGTGTTTTGCTACAAGACAATGCCCTTCGGTCTAAAAAACGCGGGAGCAACATATCAGAGGATGATGCAGAAGTGTTTAGCAACACAGATTGGAAAAAACGTGCAAGTATACATCGATGATGTCGTCATAACATCAAAAAAGGGGACAACGCTGATCGAGGATCTCAAGGAAACTTTTGACAACCTCGACAAATTCTGCCTCAAGCTGAACCCGACGAAGTGTTCTTTTGGCGTCCCAGCGGGAGAACTTACGGGGTTTCTAGTTTCAGCAAGAGGGATTGAAGCAAATCCCGACAAAATACAAGCCATAGTAACAATGAGGAAGCCAACAAAGTTGAAAGAAATACAGACGACTAAGCTGGGCGAGTCGCGGCTTTGAGCAGATTCGTCGCCGAGGTTAGGAGAAAAAGCGTTACCATTTTATGCGCTGATCAAACAAGGAGATAAATTCCGAGTGGAACGAAGAAGCCGATAGAGCTTTCGAGGATCGGAAGCGAAAAATATCGACACCACCAATCCTGGTGGCTCCAAAGGAAAAGGAACCTCTCCTGCTGTATATTGCAGCCACACCCCAAGTGGTTAGCACGGTGTTAGTTGTCGAAAGAGAAGAAGAAGGGAAAATCCATGGAGTACAGCGACCAGTATACTTCGTCAGCGAAGTCTTATCCCCCTCAAAACAAAGGTACCCTCAGTACCAAAAGCTAGCATATGGAGTGTTCACGACAGCACGAAAATTGCGCCACTATTTTTCGGCACACCCGATCATAGTGGTCAATGAAGCTCCTTTGTCAAATATACTTGAATAACCCGGAAGCTACGGGTCGTGTCTCCCTTTGGGGAATAGAACTTTCCCCTCGGGACATCACGTATGAAAAAAGAAAAGCAATAAAGTCGCAAATACTACCGGACTTCATCGCAGAGTGGATGGAGTTGCAAAATACAGGACCCCCAGATTTATCGAGAACCTGGACTATGAACTTCGATGGGTCCAAGAGGCTTGAAGGGGCTGGCGCAGGAGTAGTACTCATATCACCTGAAGGCGACAAATTGAAGTACATCCTTCGGATGACGTTCCCTAACGCATCTAACAATGAAGCAGAATATGAGGCTCTCATACACGGGATGAAGATGGCGAAAGCCTGCGGAGCAACTCGACTAAAAATCTTTGGCGACTCACAATTGGTAGCTCAGCAAGTTATGAACCAATGTGACGCAGTCAATGATAGCATGATGGCATACAAGGAGGTGTACAATGAGCTCGAGAAATTGTTCGATGGATGCGAAGTAAATCATATTAGCAGATTGAGCAACGACGAAGCCGACGTTCTTGCAAACATCGGGTCGCAGTGCCTTACAGTCCCACCAGGTGTATTTTGGGAGGAGATAACAGAGAGATCCACTGAGACGACAAAATCCAAAAAGAAGGAGAAGAAACCCTCGGGGGCTATCAAGGAGAAGCAAGAGGAAGAAGAAGAGGAGCAAGACCTGGTCCTAGTAATACAGATACCATGGATGCAGCCATACATATCATATATCCTCGGGAAAGAAATACCGGATGATCCGGTTGAGGCAAGGCGAGTAATCCGACGCTCCAAAGCTTTCACGGTGGTTAAGGGAGAATTATATAAGCGAAGTATTTCAGGCGTCTTGCAAAGGTGCGTTACACCCGAAGAAGGAAGAATAATTCTAAAAGACGTACATGAAGGAATATGTGGCCACCACGCAAGTAGTCGAGCTATCGCAGCCAAGGTTTTTAGGGCAGGATTCTACTGGTTGACAGCAATAGAGGACGCTAAGGACATAGTACGAACTTGCGACGCGTGTCAAAGGTTTGCCGCAAAACCTCACTCTCCGGCGACGAGCTAGCACCAATACCTTTGTCATGGCCCTTTGCACAATGGGGACTCGACATGGTAGGCAAGTTACACAAATCGTCGCCGGGAGGAAAGGAATACATGCTAGTAGCTGTCGACAAATTCACAAAGTGGATAGAAGCGAAGCCGATAAATTCACCAGACGGAGCATCTGCAGTAAAATTCATAAAAGACCTAGTCTTCAGATTTGGAGTGCCCCACAGCATCGTCACAGACAACGGCAGCAACTTCACGTCCAATGAATTCAAAGACTATTGCGAAGAGGTGGGTATCAAGCTGAACTTTGCGTCAGTTGCACATCCTCAAACCAATGGGCAAGTCGAGAAGGCCAATGGCATCATCTGCAATGGCATCAAGAAGCGCTTGTTAGGACCACTAGAAAAAGCTCGACATACCTGGCCTGAAGAACTACCAAGTGTGTTATGGAGCATCCGAACAACTCCAAATACAGCGACACGGAAACTCCATTTTTTACGGTACATGGAGCGAAGCGGTATTGCCAATCGAGATAGAGCACAACTCTCCACGTGTCGCGAGAATATGACGAGGAAACGTCGAGAAAAGCGCTAGAAGATGATGTGGACGCACTTGATGAAGCTCGAGATGAAGTATTGTCTCGAGTAACCAAATATCAACAGGACTTGAAGAATTACCACAGTCGACGTTTGCGGCCAAGATCTTTTCAGGTGGGCGACCTAGTTCTTCGGCTCACGCAAAAAAGTCATGAAAAACTCGAGTCACCATGGCTCGGCCCTTACATCGTCACGGAAGTAATCGGAGGAGGAGCATACGGGATAAAGGACAAGAAGACGGGGGTGGAGGAGCCAAACCCCTGGAACGTGGCGCAACTCGGGCGGTTCTACGCCTAGAGTCGAACTATAGTCCTTGTAAAACTTCAATGTCTTGAAACGCCCGCGAGTTTTCGGACGCACTCTTTTCCTTTTTCGGGGCACCGAGTGGGGCCGGAGAAGGTTTTTAATGAGGCGGGCTCGCGGTGCTGCAATATAATAAAGATAGTGGCTATATCACCTTCTTCTTTGTCGGTAGCGACCAAAGTCATCGCTCCGAGCGAATTTCAATATAGTTCATCGATAAAAGAAGAAACAATCTTGCCTTGGTATTCAAATACCTCGTAAGTCAATAAAAATACAAAATAGTACTCAATAAAAGCTCGGGGGCTCATACTTGCCTTCAATATATAAATGCCTTGGTCCACAACCTCGCAAATATACAAATATAGAAAAAGTCACCAAAACACTCGGGGCTAGGCAAACATAGAAATACAATGGATGCTTTACAATATGGTCATGGACTACAAAGAAGAAATTTCTACAAGAAGCAAATAACTAGTCTTGATTCAGTATGTCGTCAAGAGTAACTCTGTTCTCCTCCGGAGCAGCACCAAGAAAGTCGGCATAATGGCCATCGGCAAAAAAGTCGGCATCCATCCGAAGAAGGTCCTCAATCATTTCTTCGGCTATAGGTGTAACCTTCGTGTTAATCCTATCAACACCAACTCTCCGGCGTTTCACCTTTTGATGAACCCTCTCGACAACTTGGGCAAGGTCAAGCTTCGAGTGACGAGATCTGGAGCATGATAAGAGCAAATGCGGCGCCGGCTACCGGTTGTGCTTTGACAAAATCGTGGATACTGCGAGCATCTTTGAATCTTTCCATCAATTCAGGAAGAGTTTTTGGTGGGACATTCCGAGGAAACATGGAGTTGTAAACCATAGATAAGGTTTTGGTACGAAGTGAAGGAAATCACGGGTTTGAGAGGTACGATCCACGAAATCGACGATTTGGCGGGTCCTCTCCGGAGTGGCCCAAAATAAAGAACCATGGTCCAAGGAAAGATTGACAAGGAGGTTTGTCCTAGCGTTTACCCTCTCTTCCTCAGCAGCAGCATCAACAAAGGCACCTATCAACACAACGAAGGGACAACCTTTAGGAAACAATAGCATGAAGATCAAAGATATCACAAGACGAGACAAACATACCCGACATATCCGCATCGGCTTCATTCATTAACTCGAGCATGAAATTTTCTCGAGTAACCGCTTTCAGCTTCGAAACAGCAATCTCCTTAGCAGCCATAGCCTCGTGGACTTGTTGAAGGGCAACCTTTTCGGCTTCAGATGATTTACGAGACTGTTCCATCATCACAAGTGTTTGCTTTTTCGCATACTGAAGTTGTTGTCGAAGATCATTCAATTCTTGCGACAAGGTATCATCGACGAGTGCGGTATCGATATCAGTTCTCTCCGCGGGAAGAAGGCGAAGCATTGGAAGGAGTAGGAATTGGAGTATAGTTATCAAATATCAACTGAAATTTAAACAGAACAACATCAAAAAAACAGGCAAAGATAGAATTCTTCATTAATCTCTTGGGAATAATTACAAGGGCACTACAGTGGAATTAAGAAAGTACGTGTCGCCAAATGACTACTTTGGCGACAAGAGCAAAAGAAGCAAAAGAAAAACAGAGGCATGCAACTAGACCTCCGGCCTTGACGAACTAGGAGTCGACGCTGGCTGGATCCCGAGATACGCCAAGATTTTCTTCGTATTGGGCTTGGCCGCCTTCATCAGTGACTTCCACCTCGACTGTTCTATCAGATCGGTGTCGCCAACCTTCGTCCAGTCGAGAGTCTGCTGACTGTCAGCAACCAAGCAACGATATTTTCAACGGCTACCTTCATGTTCTCATGGCGCAGCTTCAACCCAAGATCTTCCGATGTATTGAACATCTTGGCGAGGTCAAGGAAAGTCGAAGGTTCCTCTTTCTTCGGGAAGAAGTAGGGGAACAACGCCGACAAAGCCCCACTGGCATTGGCCACGCCTTCACGAATCTCGCGTCCATGGGACTCTAGAAGAGAAAGTGCGTCAAGAAGAGGGTCATTGACAGACTTTTCCAGGTCAAAATCTTGGTTGGTTTGGGCTGCCACACAAGAAAGAACATTAGTCAAGAACCAAGAAACAAGAAGTACAAGCAAAATAGAAGGGACAAGTGATATTACTCAGCGTGCGTCGACTTTGCGAATTCAAACGCTTGATGATCCCTTGTTCTCGTGCAACCTGTGCAGACTTTTGCTCATGCAAGGCAGATTCAGCATCCTTAAGCTTTTGTTGCAATTCTTCGACACTAGCAGCCTTTGCCTTGGCATCATCAGCCTCAGCTCTGGCTTCGCTAGCGGCAAGCTCAGCTTTCTTACGAGCCGTTTCACTTTGCTCGAGTTTTCGAGCAAGTGTCTCGGCACGTTTATTAGCCTCTGCAAGTTTTTCTGTTGAGGAAGGGAACGAAAGAGAAGAAAGATCAAAAATAGCGACAAGCAGCAGGAATAAAAAACCAAGGGAAACAGCAGGTATAAAAGACGTTACCTTCGGCCCTGCTGGCATACTCGCGGTACCCAATAAATTGGGACCCGATGCGAATAAGATCCTTGATCATAGGCTGTCAAAGAGGAAGAAAAAGAAGGGGAAAAACTTCGGTATTACAAAAAGAAAGGATCCACAAAAGCAACATAGAGGAAATATAGATCTCGACAAACTTACATCATCCAAGAGTTGCGTCGAAGAGCTGCCCAATTGAGGAGGAGGCTCAATGGTCATTTCAACCCTTGCCCTTTTTGGCGAAGGGACAAGGGGGCTTGACGGTGGAGTAGTAGTGACGACGTTTTGTTGAGGAGGCGATGTTTCATCTCCTTCAACTAACGTGTCTGAAACAAGCACAGTACGTGACGTGCTGGTCCGAGGAGCGACGTCAGTAGCTGGCACTTCTTCCTCATCACTAGTAAACAAAAATCGACAGTACAAAAAGCAAGACAGAGTTAAATCTTTCGGGTACATCAAAGAGAGGAGGAGAGATAAAATTGACTTACGAACTGATGAGGGACTCAAAATAAGGATCATAAGCTGCCTTCGGATCGAAGGACCAACTTCTTCAGCCTTAGACATGCTAGAATCCTCGACTTCAGTCCTCTTCCTTTTGTTCTTCGGAGAAACGAGCGGGAGGAAGGGATTCGGTCGATTCACTAGCTTCGGACTCAACCTCTCTCTCATGGGAAGCCGCAGATTTGTGAGAACCGGCGACTTCACTTTCGAGAAGGGAAGAGCCTTGAGCATCTTCGGCAACTATACCCATTTCTTCGACTTCTCCATCCTCAGGAAGAGGAGGAAGGGAAGCCATAGTAGGGTGACCCTATAAAAATAGTGACAAAGGAAAAATAGCGAGATGTTAAATACAATGAGATGCGGGGAAAATTCAGAACAAGATAAAAATTCGAGAAGACAAAATACCTCGGGAAGAGGATTGGTGGAGTTGTAGGGTGCCACGCGACGAGGAGGAAGGAATAGGATCCTTCTTACTCGGAGAGGTAATTCTTCGAATAAGCTTCTCCAAGTCCTTCACAGAAAGATCACTGGAGAGCCTATTGGCGTCATTGGCACCAGAGTACGTCCAAAGAGGATTTTTGCGAGCCTGAAGAGGCTGCACTCTAATTCTAAGAAAATAGGCTGTGATTTGGACACCAGATAACTCTTTGCCTCGAGTGTTTTGGAGCTGATGAATACGAGACATAAGAGCTTCTGTCGCTTTCTTCTCTTCTTCGGAAGCTTCGGCGTCCCAGGAGTGGCGGCGTTGAATTTTCGCGTTTCCGTCGAAAGGAACTATGTTGTGTTCCACGGAGTTGGCGCTTTCTTCGTGTATATAGAGCCACCTCTTGCGCCATCCTTGGACGGAGTCGGGAAATTTGACGTCGAAATACTCGACATCGGTTCGGACACGGATAACTACACCACCTATGTTGTAGGTGGCGTGGTGCGCGCCATTGCGGCGAAGGCGGAAAATGCGCTTCCAAAGAGCCCAATTGGGAGCGACTCCAAGGAAGCATTCACAAAGAGTGATAAAAATAGAAATATGGAGGATCGAATTGGGAGTCAGCTGGTGCAACTGAATCCCGTAGACAAAGAGAAGACCGCGGAGGAAATCATGGATTGGGGTAGAAAGGCCGCGGATCAGATGGTCAACAAAACTAACCCGATACTCCATGGGAGGCTTGGGATAGCTTTCTTCACTGGGAAAGCGGATGGCGCCTTCCTTCTTCATCGAGGCCAAGCTTTTTCATCGGGTTGGTGTCTTGGTTGGAGATCTTGGATCTCTCCCACTCAAGATCTTCGGCGGCCATCGCGGACTGCGGAGTGCTGTGGCGAGTCAAACGTGCACGCGGCGGCATTCACGGAAGCGGGTTGAGCAATGTATGCGAGAGAGGAAATCGGCGAAGATTGGGCGCGAGAGGAAGATTTGCGAAGAGGAGCAGGTGAGCGGCGCAAGCGAGGGATGAACGGAGGTTGAAGACAGGTTTATATAAGAATTGGGTGAAGCAGTGAACCGTTGGATGAGGAAATCGTGTGGCGAGAATTGATCTTCTAGTTACAAGGGCAAAAAAGTATTTTTACCAGGATAGGCGTTACCGTACGTGCACCAGGAAAAGCGGAGGACGTGTGTCCCCCACTTCCACGACGTGTCAATGTGGTGGGAGCGATGGACCCACAAAGCAGAAAAATATCGACCAGCGATAGAGTTGAAGAAAATTTGACAAGGGAAAATATGTCGACAAGAGAAAGGAGAATGGCGACAGGATAAGTTATTTGAATGCATCGGGAGCCTTTGGTCAGAAACAAGTTTTTGCCCAAATGCTCGGGGGCTACTTTGAAAAAAGAAAAATTTCGACAATGGCAAATATAGAAAATGTTGAGTCTACAGTCAAGCACAAGTTCTTGGCTGTAGCCTCGGGGGCTACTCCCATTAGGAGCGCTGTTCGCGCATCCGATATAAAAAAAAAAAAAAAAAGAAGAGACAAGAAAGAAAGATAGAAGAAGAAGGAGGAAAGAATATCAGGAGATAATGGCAATATAGTGACAAGGTGGACTAAAATGTTGAGCCTACAACCAAGCACAAGTTCTTGGCTGTAGCCTCGGGGGCTACTCCCATCGGGAACGCTGTTCGCGTGCCCGATGAAATTAACGAAGGAAAAATAGATCAAGCAAGAGAGAATATTTCGAGTTACCATTAACTCTCCATATACTCCCATCGGGAAAGCAATATAAGTCATATTTGACTCAATAAAATGTGCCATTCCAACAGCCGGAAAAGCACTCGACAATATATTCTCAGAACGCCGAAGTTGCGATCAATTTCTGAATGCCGCAAAATTGCGAAGGTAAGACCCCGGACCTATTCTGCTGGGCGTGGCATCGCCGAAGACTGCGCTACGCTACTTTTATCCGTATCAACGGATACGAAGAAAAATCCTAACGGACGCGTTAGGTACTCGATAAATTTGAGCTGGGACTCGACGGAATGGTAAGACCTTAAGCGGCGCTCGTCGAAGTTTACACCGAGTATCCCGAAATCATGTCCGGGGACGTGATTTTGAAGTAGGTTTTTGCGGATTGCCACTAGAGCGAGTTAACTAGTACCCGATCCGTCGGATGAACTAGCCCCAACTACCGATATCCCCGTACAATACAGAATTTTATGAGAAAAAGTATGAAAGTTAGAGCTTTCGAGTAAAAATAAACGAGTAGAGATTTTCCACGACTCTATGATTCAAGCAAAATCTCGGGGGCTACCGACATAGGCATCCCAAATGGGCCTGCCTAATATAGTACCCGGGGTTTATTGAAGGCCCACTACCCGAAGAATAAGAAGACTCGAGAGCCCAAGATGTATTTAAGGAAAAGATAGAGTTGTAATAGGAAGTGTTATTTGTAAATTTGGCGGGATGAGTTAGAAACCGTCCCGGACTCTGTAATCCTTGTATAGCACGAATCCCTCGGCTCCACCTATATAAAGGGGGTCGAGGGACGAGAAGATCATCGAATCATTGTCTACAAACCCTAGTTTTCATATTCGTCGAGTACTTTTCGGCTGAAACCTTCGAGATCTACTTGCCCTCTACTTCTAACTAAACCCTAGCCTACAATCCATAGGCATTGACAAGTTAATCCCTTGTCAGTGACTTCCCCAACAAATGTGTCGTTCAGAAGAAGTCTCATTGGCCCTAAACAAGAATGTGTTACAATGTCTGGATTCATTCCATTTGAAGCAAGGATCTGATGTATTTCATTGAAATCTTACTAAGAATGGCTTATTCTCGGCGACTTCTATGTATAATGCTTTAATCTAACCTGATATTCCAGTTGATAACAATAACAATAAGAAAATTTGGAAGATAGTGTTCACGTGGTATCTTGGTTGAGGAGTAATTCTTACCAAAGATAACCTTGTTAAATACAATTGGCAGAGAAGTAAATCATGTGTCTTTTGTCATCAAGACAAGACTATAAAGCACATTTTCTTCCGGTGTAAATTTGCCAGATCTATATGGTCAACCATCTAGATAGGTTCTACCTTATACCCACCACGCCGCGCTGCGAATATAATCGGCAATTAGATTAATGGTGTGGAGCCTAGGTTTAAGCTACTTATTAGGCTGAGAGCTTTGCCGTTATTAGGCTGAGGCTTGTGAGTTTACTAGAGATGGATCTGTCGAAAAAAGGATAGCCTTCACATCTGTAATTTCTGGAAAAATGAACAATTAATATGATTTTCGGGGGGTAAAAGCTAAAAAAAATAGGAATCTTTTGCTAAGTAGGGTAATCTAGATGAAAATTTGCTAAACAAGGTAATTCAAGAAGATTTGCTAAACAAGAATTAACTCTACAAATACTACACCAAGAGATTATAATGATGGTCACAGAAACATACATATGTACAATTTATCTCATGGCTACCTATTAAAACCTTTTTTATAGAAACAATATATCATCAACCTCGTTTATGTCAATTTTATGGTTACGGTGCATGTGTTTTCCTCGTAACAAAACTATCCTAATAGTTGGAGTATTAAAAAAAATTACGACTATATATTTTGACATGAGCATTATGTTAACTAGAAGGATACCCCGCGCGTTGCAGCGAGAATCTTTTAAGAAATTATATTGTCTAAATGAAATATATAATACATATGTAATATGAATTGTCTATAGAGGTATGCAATATTCAGTTGGTCAAAATAGTTGAGATGCTAAATTTAATTCA
Source organism: Lolium rigidum (assembly GCF_022539505.1). NCBI lineage: Eukaryota > Viridiplantae > Streptophyta > Magnoliopsida > Poales > Poaceae > Lolium > Lolium rigidum. The sequence goes on along the minus strand of NC_061512.1, from coordinate 189,611,336 downwards.
CAATGTTTTTTATATTTGATGACTATAAATTGGCTATATGGACATTTCAATCAAAAAATAGCGACATAGATAGCTTGCGTGCAAGGATACATCAATAATGAATGTTAGTGGTGATGACATAGACATTTGATTGGCTAATGGAATAGATGATGTGGACGGCTTGAATGTAGAGATAGACTAACATTAATTGCAGTTAGTGGAATTTTGCATTATAAGAAGTATAGATATCCTATTACATTTTTATTTATTTATGTTGTGGATCATTATGAAGTTAATAAACACGGTGACCCTTCTTGTGCAAAATGATTCAAGATATTGTAGTGTCAGATCCGGTGATGCCTCTTTAAGGGGAACTCATCATACGGATGCTCCTGACCATCATGCTTTATCTTTCTGATAGTGATGGGCGTGCAAGGTCTTGAAAGATTTGGCTGTTGGGTAGTTGGGGTTCATGCGATGGCAAACCCTAGCAAATAATCTAATCTAAGCTCCGTGTTAGCTTGTTGAAGGATGCATTGACAGCCTAGATTCGTCTTCCCCCTATGCTGATCTTCCTTTGGATAGGTTCCCGAAATGTGCATCTCTTAATTTAATCCAAGGATGTCCCTCCTATCAGAAGGAAGGTGTCTCTTCCCAGGTTAGAATCTTATATTTACTAATTAGAGGCCCCATACGAGACACCTCATTAAGCCACATCATTAGAATAATTAAGACTATTAGATTTAAAATTTATGGCTAGGATTGGTTTAGACAGTTGTGATTTTAAAGTCACCTATCCGATTACATAGTCACGATACTTGACATACTATGTGTCCTACACGTCCTGATACTTGACATAATATGTGGCCTACACGTTTAGTTTAATCAATGCAAGACTCAACAAGAAAATTAAGATCTCTAGAGTCCAACGAATACACGTCTCTCTAAAGATATGTACGTCTGGCTAGGGTGATACTCTTTCACGAGAGATAAACATCCTAGGTCCGGGAAAATCATGAAGCTCCACGGGATAAATTCCACCGGTTTGTGTTGAGTGTCCTCCATTCCGTTTATGCCATTAGAAAAGGATCGAAACGGTTCCGGCCAAAAAAAAAAGAGCAGAACCCTTTCGTCAAGCCACGGCCGCCATATCCTCCCGATCTAGCGCGACAGTTCGTCTCGCCGGCATGCCTTGCCAGTTTGTTTCCCTCTTTTCAATTCAATCAGCATCATCAACGTTAGTCCCTCTCGGCCTCCTAGAATCAATCGCCGGCCCAGGCGCCCAAGTCCTCCTCTCGGCCACAAGATGATGATAAGATTCCTCCCATGATCCAGCCGCCGACCAGTGTAGTTGAGGCAAATCTTCAGGTTTTGTTCGACATGGGGCCTCATGCACATAGTTTGTTCAAATATGAGTTCTGATCCATGATTTTTCTTGCGATTCACAATTCAAAAGGTATAATTTCAATCATCTTTTAGAGGCAACTGAGAGAATAGCTGAAATTACGTGATATTTGTCTTGAGCGATTTAAAAGTTTGATTTGTACGATGCTAGACTCAGACTCTTCACCAAAATCATGGCTACACCATAGAACAGCCGGCAGCGACGATTTGATGGTGACGGTTCTGGGATGCAATCACCTACAGTAGTCCGTGCATCCCCTCCTGCTCTCTCCATCAACCCAGTTCTGTTTTGCTTTCTGACGTGAGATTGCATCCTCATCAGCCTTCTGCGTCGTCATGTTCTATTATTTTTTCCACAGGCCGTACATGGAACAGGAATAGACCACGAAGGTAAAGAAAGTTTTGCACCAATCAAAAGTAAGAAAACATGAGTTTGATATATTACTATGGTATGTACTTCCCTGCATGCACCATCATATTTTTTTTCCCTATTCCGACCACTCTTATTATTTCTTCCCCACGTAATATAATGATTAGATAAATTGGGAAGAAAGGATACGTTCTTCTTATTGCGCTTGACAAAAACTAAGGTGTTTCCCAACTTAAAAAAGGAGAAGGTATTTTCCAACTTAGAATCCATATGTATCATGTGCCAAGTTCTAGATCAAAACCGCCCTAAACTATCTCACACCTTTATTCCTCTTCCTCCCAGATATAAAACAAAAAGCCAAGAACGACATGTCTGTTATTTATTGCGGTTTTCAAGGTTCTGGCTCACATTATGATGTTGGCGCGGATAATTTTTTTGATACAAATTAATTGTACAAAAAAACAAGCATGCCATGCTTCTTATTTTGAGGCATACCATCTTCAACTTTGAATCTTCATACAATTCAGCGCATAGTTCCTTATTATATGAATATACTGCAAAGCTAAATTATTTTTAAAATTAACGCAACAGATCTTCTCATTTGAACCACGTCCATTGAATAGCTTCCATAATGATAATTGAATAAAAACAAGTAGTCATCCATTACTTTGTATGATACGTGAGTCATAGAGATTTTTTCCGTTGTGAGGTATTCGATCTTATGGATTAGACTGAAACAAACACAAAATGTTTCACAACAGTAGTGTCAATGAGTATAGCGTCCATTTAATCGACGAACTCTTTAAAATAAAATGTAATTTGATACTGAAAATCTCCTTTTGCAGTTAATTCTTTTCCGTCAGGTTGTCATTTCTTGAAACTAGCTAACTTGAGATTTGAAATTTTGTTTTCTACAATCTACTTTTTGTTACCGTGCTGATCTAATGTGCTCGATAAGCTTTATCAATTAAATATTTATATGAAATTTGTGCCCATCTTCATAAACGATAAATGCAGTGCTATATCTTGCATGAGATATATACAACGTGCATGATCGATATATAAATCTCTACTAAAAACTACTTTCAAGAAGCTTGATCCTTATACGTTATTATGATACTGAATTTTTTTTAGATATCCAAAATACACGTTTTTGTACTCTCTTTATAATCTAATTAGATTTTTTTACTAATATCTGTGTCTGACGTACTTTTTTTTTCTGCAGGTGCATTGTCATAATTCGTAATGGTGCAGGCGTCATATCATTGAAGAATAATAATTGCTGATATGAAGCAGTCGAGCATGTCAATCGGGTATAGAAGCATGCATAATGTGTAACACATTTAGAAAAGCATATAATTATAGTGACTAACTTAAGGTACATGACAATATTCCAATCTAAGTACATAAGAAAGACAAAACAAATTTTGTATGTTCTTGGTTCATGTTCTAAAAAATATATTCTAATTGTATTTCCTATATTTTAATATCTGGACATATCCATGTATAATATTTATATACATTACTCAAAAATAATTGTACTTTCAAAAAGTTACTAGCCCGTGTTGCTGCACGGGTTAATGACTAGTGATGGTTAAACTATACCTGAGATTATAATAATGGAAAGGTACTGGTAGCATGGCGATACCGTCAGTCAGGCTGTTAGCCATGTGACATGGTGGATTTTTTCATTTTTCTTCCTATGTTTCGTTTTTAATGGGCCACGGAAAATATGTTCTTGTTCTCTTGAATTTTTTCATGATCTATTAAATATTTGGCTCAACGTTGTGATCACGGTGAAAATTTAAAATGTGTATTCACAAGCATACCGTGCTCAGTTCAACGCCACATGTCGTCACACTGACCTACTGATAGCGTTTACAATGTCCTATAATGTTCTACAAAATTCATGCAAAACCTCAAAAGAGCTACAATATTAAATGAACATTCTCCCTGTAAGATTGCATGCATGGGCAGCGAAGTCACCATTTTCGCATTTTACTGTGACTTCTGAATCAAGCTAGGTCGAAAACTGTTAAGGGCGAACAGGTTCGAGAGAACATAAAAAAGAATTGTTGATATTTACCTGACATATAAAGACCATTGTCAACCGAAAATGTCGCTTTCCAGGTACAGATATCTACTAGCAGTACCTTGTCATGGCTAGGACCGAAAGTGCCCACTCTTTGTAGAATTACCTATAATTTGATAAATCCTAATATTAGCGCCTATTCTAGACACATTGTTAACATGAGATTGTTCCCTAAACGCAATGTTAACTAGTCATAGCGATAAGGAGTAGAGAACGGAGGTGGTGTTTTGGCTCATAGGAGCAAATGCTCCCATTATACAAAATAATTAAAAAACAATTTTAAAAATGTCAAAAAATTCTGTCATAAATTTTTGGTGTACATCATGACATTCTTTGTTAGTGCACAAGTTTTCATGGAGAAATAATATTTTATGTGGCGTGTACAAAAAAGACAAAAAAATGTCTTGTACGTAGTCGTGTTATGGCATCAAAATTTGTCTTTTTTACAGGAGCCACAATTTTTTTTAGTTTCTTTTGAAAACTTGTGCACGAACATAAAATGTGTAGATCAACATGAAAAACTTTACTTTAGAATTTTTTGACACTTCGAAATGTAGATTCACATAGTGGGAGCAAATACTCCTATGAGCCAAAGTGAATATCCCGTAGAGAACAGTGTGTTAAGGGCATCAAAGCCGCGTCTCTCAACAAGTGTTCGCACACGCGTCGAACAGATCGATTGGAAGCGCTCGTGTGGGTCGTCGCTTTTTTGGGTACCTATGTGGCTATATCTAGCGACGTCCCTCAACCGGCCGGACTTACTAAGTTTTATTAAATACAAATAATTTTTAAACCCTGTTTTGAAATATTCTAATAAATAGTTTAACACACAAATAAATAATTTACAACAAGTAAAAACTAAAATAAGTAAAATAATTCATACTACTCAAATAATATCTACCAAACTCTCCTTTGAGCCTCTACGGATGCTTGATAAGATCATTTTGCAGCTATGCATGAGTGCCTATGTCACAGGTTTCTGCAAGCATGATGAGAAAATCAGCAAAATCGACGGACATCTGATGATCAAGCTTGGCAAGAGGACCCCGGTTATCATATTATCATACGAATGATCGTCCATGGTTGAATTTCTGCGCTCACTCTTGACGATCAAATTTTGCAAGATCATGCAAGCATTCGTCACTTTCCACATCTCCTCGCCAGACCAAGCAAGAACGAGATAACTAACAACAGAAAATTGAGCTTGTAGCACCAAATACCAGCGCCACATGCTTTATGCAACTCTTCTGCCGCAAAACAACGTGAGACTTCTTATGACCCAAAGGATCGCTGGTTATATTCACAAATGTTAATCATCTTGGATAGATGTCATCGGTTAGGTAGTATTCTTTGGTATATTGGTGGCCATTGATCTCAGAGTTACAAGGTGAAACATGTCCTTCAACAAGTCTAGCGAAGACCGGTGGCCACTGTAGCACGTTGGCATCATTGTGAGAACCCACCATGCCGAAAGATCATGTCAAATCCATAGGTCATAGTCCGTCAGCTTCAAAGTACCAAATGGCAATTTTTCTGACGCCATTTTTACAATCCTTGCTAGGTAAAATGGACAAGTCTTCCATGACCAATGAATGCAATCGACACTTCCGAGCATCCCATGAATTTCGCTCGATTCATTTTGTACCATGATACGAGCTGTCTCATCTTCATTTGGCCTGAAAAGGTGTGGCCCAATCTTTTCAACCATTACCCTGTTGAATCTCTTCATGGGTTCTTGAGTTGTGGACTCAGACATGCACATGTACTCATCTTTTGCATCTCTGTGAACTCCATGTGCCAGCATCCTCATTGCCACATTGCATTTCTAAGCTGATGAGAAAACATGGATTCAAGTGCATTCTTTCTTCCTCACAAAGTAGTTATCGAACTCTCCCACGCCATATAATATCATCATGAACAACTCCTTGTTCATGCTATATCTTGCACAAAAATCATTTGGGGTAGAGCATGGCATGACCCTTCATTTCTTTGCCTTGACATCGATTTCTTTCTCCCACACTATAAACCTCCATGGTTGGGTGCGGCGTTCTCTTCCGCGTGTAATTGTCCAAGAGTGCGAAAATCATGAAAATGCTCCCCTTCATTGGCATGGACATTGACTTCCTTCTCTATGAACATATGCGCCATCATTTCGTCATCGCCGTCCAATAAAAAAAGCGAAGAAGATCAATAATCTGAACCACAATGAGAAACGAAAAAACCGATCTAAATATATGGCCGAACAGCAAGACAGGGACGGTGAGGTCGCGCACCTTCTGCCTAGAGCGGATGAATAGCGAAGTGGGAAGAAGCGTTTTTTTATCCGGAGTCCTCCAAATCTTTTTTTTTAACAAGGCTAGGGTCAGAACAACCCAATTTCGTTCAATTCATAGACATTGTACAAAGAAAGGATTGCATTTCCTTGATAGTTGCAGACGCTGTTCTCCAAATCTTTTGAAGCCCAGTTTAAGATACGCGTCTGGATGCTCACTTGGAATCGATTCCCACGTGGTGTTTCACCTTTTCACCAGCATCGAGTTATATATTGCTATCCGGTTTACTTTAACCAGCTCCGATGATAGCTCGCGGCAGAGAGAGATTCGTCCTATCTGGATGATGCCACCTTAAGACGAGGGTGGGGCAGATTAGCGCCCACCTGATTGCTGCTTACGTACTGTACTTAGAAAGCTACCTTCCTGAATTAGCACCTGACCTCACCCATGCAGGGGTCTCATATAAAACTGGGCTAGCCTAGGTCTAATTTAAAAATGGATCCTCTGATCGAGCTTGATTCTTGCCCTGCGCGGCAGTGAGCTGTCTGCCACGGTTAATTTGGTCCGGCGGCTTCTTGGCTCTCGCGTGCAGCTAGCGCAGCGCAGACGTGGGGAGCATCCCGAGTAGCAGTAATGGCGACCTGGTAGCACGCTACCCGCGTCGAATGGCTGATTCAGCCGGCGGCGAGCGCGCCTCCCGATGAGGTGTGTCTTGTTTAATCCGGCCACGAGGTCAAAGGCTGATCTTGCATTACAGTGATGCACAGTGGTAAATCTGCATCCATGACGCGATGACGCCCGTCTTGTGACTAGTGACCAGTGTAGCGCTAGATGACAGCCTAAGCTGGGGATGGTGGTACACTGTGTTTTTTATTGGGAGGAAATCACTGCATGCATTCGGTTCTTTTTGGAAGCATGCATAGCCTTTTCGAGACCATGTACAAAACGTGCTTTATCTTTATAGAAGGAGAAGTAAAAATAATTTACAAAAACAGTCTAGCAACAGGGTTGCGACACATTTATTATTCCAAAACCTCTCCTCTCCGTCTAAGGCCTACTCTCGCGCTATCCTATCACTCCCTCCCATCCTCGCCCTCTCCCAAAACTGGAATTCCTCCTTGATCTCCACCAGTGTTTGAGTAAGGGTCTTCTGCTCATGCTTATTGCCAAAGGCGCTGGTGTTCCTTTGCTTCCAAAGCAACCAGAACGTGCTGATGACCAGTGAGTCGAACCTCTTTCTATCGAACTTCCTAGTTCTCTTACGGGCTTCAGTCCACCACCTCTCCAACTCTCCAACAACTCCTGGCTCAGGGATGATAAGTCCGGCACTCCGCAACACCTCGCAGCACACTTATCTCGCATATGGGCATTGTGCCAGGATGTGATCCACCTTATCCTCCGGCTGCAAACAAGTAAAGCAGGTATCCGACTGCTCATGTAGCCCATGTCGTGATCTCCTATCTGAGGTCCATAACCTATATTTCAACGCCAGCCATATGAAGATCTTACATTTCATCGGTGCAAACGATTTCAATACCTGCTAAGCATGCATCACTTGGAAAGAGCTGTATGTGTTGTTGTTATTGTATAACTAGCATAGTGGCCCTCGCAAATGCGAGGGCACCATCTATATTGTGTTGAAAATGTCTGAGAAATAAGTATTAAAATCCCAGCAAATATAACAGATCACCACGAATATTTAGATAAGTGAAATATTGCTTGTCACGTAATATCAATCACGGTATTTATCTTCATTAGGCAACAATTAAGCTCCACCTGAAATGCAGTTCTATCGGCTATGATGCATTTATGCACACCTAAGTATTTCTATCCATTTTAATCCATTTATGTACAAGTATGAATATTTTTATTGGTTGGCGTATATTAGGTACACTGAATAAGATATATATGTTGTGATATGTTTAGGTACAATAATTATATTTACCCGCAAAAAAAGTACAATAATGATATTATGTTTTCTAAGAGAAATAACTTAGGTCTGCATGGTGCTTTCTTTCTTTTAGGTGTTTTTTGTTTGTTTGAAGTACATATCCTTCTGGGCGATCAAAAGCACACTCTCGAAATACATGTCTTTTTTGCTGTATGTACCTCCTAATAATGTGGCACAACTTACATTGCATGTACATTGTTATTTTTGTGAATGTAAAACTACTTACATATCCCTATATCTAACCGAGCTATATATATTTTCTTTTAGGAATTTATCAACCAAGCCAAAATTTTCACTACCCCCTCCGATCCATATTAACTGTCGCTGAATTGGTACTAATATATTGTGAATTTTTTTTGAGACAAATTGAAACAAAGAGTTTCACATAACCAATGCATAAATTTGTGGCATAAAAGTTTTTTAAAAAAACTCTACCTTGTTCTCAGTTTTATATGGATGTATCTGGATGTATCGCTTACCGTCGTCTATCAACCTAGCATTCACTTTAACTCTCTTGATAGAGTACTTATGCCATTATGCATACCCTTGGGAAAGTAGATATACCCAATATGCGACACCATCTACTTATTCTTTGCCAAAATTGCTTTTGAGCAGCTATGACGTCACCGACAGACATGTAGGCTCCGCAATGATCGACGGCGGCCCTTTTATCTAGATCGTTAACGCACAACAATCTAGTTAAAGTTAAACTTTGCAAAGTTTATCCAAAATATTAGAAATCAACATCAATATTCATACTATCAAATAGATTTTATATTGTATATGCTGATATTTATTTAAAATATTTAACCAAATTTTATAAAATTTGATTTTAACTAAACCTAGAATCATGAAGTAATTGTGAACGCCCATCTTGGTTCTAGTTAGCTGATTCTTAGGCTCCTGATTCCCGTGGTCAGTTCTGCTAGTCGTTGTTTCTGGCTTGTCAAGCCGATCCTTGCCACATGACACACATAAGTGTCGTCATCGATGAGAAGGAACACGTCATGTTGGCCTCCAGAAATCTTCGACGAATCTGCCTTCAAGTGTCACAGGCATGTGCTGGTTCGCATCGTATGAGCCAGGCGTCCCAGGCTAGTACATATGCTGGCTGATTGCAAAGAATCTGGTATTAAAATAAAAGATGTTGGTACATCACGTTGGCTCTTTGGAGACCACGTTATGTAGACTCCTATTGACACACGTTTTGGAACAACGGATTAATTTTGGTTTTGATGGCAGTTTCCTTTAATATTTGATGTTGTAGACGTGTCAAGCTGGATTTTACTGCAACGTAACTCATTAATCTCTTCTTAAATCCTAACCGTAAATTTTAGATCTAACCGTTAAATTAATTTAGATGATGTGGATTAATGTGGTGTCTCTATTATAAACTCCCGTATTGTGCTTTTAGTATATAATAGATTCATTATGGACGTACTTCTGGGACGACTTGGCTCCCCAGCTCCGGTGCTCTCGTCATTTTAAAAAAAATTAAAAAAAAATTACAAGTTGCTAAAAAGTCTGAAAATAATTTTCAGGATTATCAATGATACATCTCACAATCATGCAAAATCTTAACACGAAATTCGTTTTATTTTGTGCTAGAAAAAAATGATAAAATCTGATATGTTTGGGAGATTTCAAAATACCTAGTCAGATCTACACTTTTATCATTTTTGTGTGGATCAGAATATAAAGTATTTGAAGTTGATTTTACACGTTTGTGGAATACAACATTGACTATATATGGACTATTTTCAGAATTTTTTGAAACTCAAAAATATGATTTTCTGTTTGAAAAACAGGATCGCTGGTGCCCATGTGCACCAAATATCTGTCCGATGAAGGGTAGTACATATTGTTTTTGTTTGAGGCTAGTGAGGCTTTGCTTTAAGAAAATGCCTGTGCATATCCAGTCAGATTTTGCATAGGCGGATATGTACACACCATAGGGTACGCCGCCATCTTTTACCCGCCGCCATCCTCCTCCTCTAACTTTGGCTCCGGCTTCGGTCTTGGTGCGTTCCGTTCCAGAAGACAAAGAATGTGACACCATCTTCATGGAAAGGCACCGCCACGCTGGTTGTGCGATGCTGGCATCTCTAGATGCGGGTCGCCGCGCCGAATGCCCTCCAGAACGGCGGCGACCCTCTGGATGGGTACGCGCCAGAATAGGTGGCACCCCTTCACGTTCTTCAGCGCCGGTGACCCAATAAGGCTCTCGAGGCGCGCTAGATCCTCCTCTTGCCGCGCGTTGGAGAAGTCTTGCCACCACGCGCCATCGTCCATGGTCAGCATGCGGCTAGCTCCTCCGGGGTCAGTATTCGCCGGTGGTAGTGGATCTCCCGATACCACCGCTCGCTTCCCACCTTGGGCGCCAGCAGGATGCTGACTCTGTTGGTCGCCACCTTCTAGTCGTCACTGCTTTGGAGCCACATGTAAGGTGACACCGGGTAAGGCGGCTCGTACAGGTCCCAAGTCGTGGATACTGTGAGGTCGCCTTGCCCAAAACCATTCGCGTCGATTCGACATGGCGGCGAGGATATTTGATCTCAGAGCTTGGTGGCGCTAGGGTTGTGAGGAGGGTGGTGACGATGTGTGTGAGGGGGATGGCCCGCGAGCGTGTGTATTTATACGATGAAGATAGGCGAGGGGGAGGTGGTGCACATTTACGTCAGCACGAACTAACGTCGGCACGCATGGCCATGTGGCCAGGTGATGCGTGTAAAATGCATACATGAACTTGGTAGTTTATGGTGATAAAATATTTATTATTCATAAAAATTATTATATTTATTGGGACTAACCAATTAATAATTGAAATTTTTTAGAATTTCTTCTTTACACTTCTATGTGTAGGGAATACAAGAATATGGAAGAAAGTCCCCCATTATGACAAGATTTGGAGTTTTCTGGAATCTATCCCTACAGAACTATGTTCAGAGATGACCATGTAAAGGTCCGAATATGAAGTTAAATATAAAACAGATAAATTACAAAGTTGTGGATAATTTCCATAGCTTTCGTTTGATGTAAAGAACACCACAAACAGAGTTGGTATGCCACCGTTGGACTGGTTTTACAGAAGGATACAGAGGCAGTTTCGGGAACCAGAAAGTTTACGACGTGATTGACTCAAACTCTTGCCAACATAATGGATTCAGCCAAGCCATGAGTTTATGGAAACATAAAGGACATAGTAAGGTTCTATAGGTTCCCAAAAACATTTTTGTCAAAGGGGCATCCATCCCATGTCCTAGATTGCATCTCCACCTCTATATATTGAGGTGAAACCCTACTTTTGGAGGCATCGCCCATTGTGATGAAAATCCTCCCTCTTGGCAGCTATCAAGGAGTGGGAAGAGATCCTCCATACAAGAACCAACTCAAGCGAAGAAGAAGGACAAGGGGCCTCCACCCCTAGGGAAGCCGCTGCCCTAGGTGACCGCCGTCATCACCGGCGGGCTGTTGTGTTGCCGCCACCTTGGCCATAGGCGTCGTGGCCGCCATCTCCATCATCTCCATCACCATGCTCCTGCTCTTCATCAAAAACTTCATCCAACCTATGATCTTTGTAATGTCTCTCCGTTGTGAGTAGTTTCCCATGTTCTCAAGGGCATCTGATGGATTGGTGTTTATTTCTGCATAAGTAAGTAATGTATTTGGCCAAGTTTAATCTCTTATCTTGTTCTATGATGGTAATGTGAAAAATATGAACTTATATGGATGCACCTTAGTGTAATAAAGAGGGTAGGAAGGGATAGAATGACAGAAACTGTACTCCAATATTTTGAGTTGCATTAGGGGGTTCTAGATCAGGGACCATAGAACTAACTGCTATGGTTGGACATTTATGTCTTCATGAATCCTTTGTTTGCACATGAATATGGCCTTAGGACCAATCATAACGGTACACTTGCACATGTATATGGTTGTACCTATTTTAGGCTTCTTCCAACGAGGATAAAACTTGACAATGTACTTATCATGTTGTTTTAGAAATTTTTATGCCATTAAGTCTATGTAGCCCTTGGGAACGTTGTCTCACATTTAAACGCACACTTGAGCTTGTCTTCTTGTTGCATAAAGGATTGGGCTTTCTCTGAAAAGAGCTTTGTGTTTCTTGCAAATTTACTTTCTTGCAACTTTACTTTTGAACCATAAACCACTCCATAGCAACTATTTTAGTTTGTCTAGTGCATAGATAATAAGAGTAGTGACACTCTCATTTGAAAGGATAAATACTTATACCTTCTGCTCCTTGTGGGATCGATACTAATCGTTACACATCAAAGATTTCTACGATCCTCCATACTTGTGAGTATCACCAGGTGCGACAAGATGTCTCCCTACATGCCTAGGGAATGCGTCGCTACTGCGAAACCTGCACGGCTATTTACGCGGCTTCGCTAGAGGTAGGGACTGGTTAAAACACGTGTTAGTGATAGGGCTTGTCCACCACTTGCCACTTTGCCCCGTGTTGCGTCTGGAATACACTCAATTAGTCCCTTGTAGTGTGGATGGTCTCAGGGTGTCGGACATTGTATTGGGCCGCGCTGGACCCAAAAGGCCTTTGGGGCACGCGGCTGTAACATCCAAAAAATTCAAAAACAAAGAAAAATGAATTTCCCTTATTCCAAATTTTGAAGCCAACAAAAACTTGGTTTGATTTTTAAATTGTGTGCATAGTGTTCATGCATGCATGTTTCAATGATGCCATGATTGTTTGTTTGAAGTGTTGAAAATATTTCTAAACCCTAAACCTTGCCTTTTTTTAAATTCAAAGAGAAACAAAGAAAAAAAAGAAAAAAATCAAAAGTGAAGCACATATGAGCATATGGCCATTTTGCAAATTCTAGCCTATGCCATATCTACTTTGCTTAGATAGTTTGAAAACATTAAGAAACCCAACATAGTACTCACCAAACCAAAACCAAAGTGAAAAGCAAATCAAAGCAAAAGAAAAATGAAAAATGCAAGGCACATGTGATAATGGTCATATGTGACATTTTTAACATGATGCCCATTTTGAGCCCCTTTGGTTATTATTTTCTAAACCAAACCTTCTCATATTTTTGCACAGATCTATAGTACACATAAAAGTGAACAACTTGGTGTTGACCAACCTTGCTGATTCAAATTCAAATGATTTTGAATGGCATTCAAAGTGGCAACTTTGAAACAGATTCTAGATCATACCAAATTTGATTTTCACAAAACCAACTCCATTTTGCAAACCAACACCATCAATAAGTGCCAAACATTATTTGAATCACACCCATAAAGTATTTTTCCAAAATTCAAATTTAACTCTCTTTCGGCCATTTCATCAAACACTTGGTGGGCACAAATCATCTATGTGCATACACCTCAATATCCAATGGATTTTAGCCTAAACTTTGCTTCCTCTGGTCACCCAGAGTGTCCTCTCCACCTCTGACCTCATGCCTTGTCCTTGCAAACCCTGTGCCTTTGCTCATTTGACCAAAACATAGCCATGTCATGCACTCATGCCACCACCATGCCACTCATCACCACCTGCCCTCTCCTCTCACCCTCACCTTGTCCACTAGGCTTGCCTCAGCACACTGAACACGCTGGTACCCTCCCAGGACGAAGAGAGGCTCTGCAACGCCCGGACCAGACCGTGCCCATGCCACCCAGGCACGCTAGAGCGTGCATGACCATGCCCACGGGCACGCTAGTACACGGCATCGCCCCGTCACCTCAGACCTCGCTTCGCCCTCTCCTCTCTCCCAGGCACTCACCCACGACCCAGCTCCCTCCCAGACATGAACGTTTGGTCCAGAGAGCCCTGTAGCCGACGCCATCGTAAACGACCTCCGCCGGATCCGTGAAACACACCGACGTTGCCCGCACGCTCCCATCCACCTCCTGCTGCGCCATGACGCTCACGAGGACCGCTAGATGACGCAGCACCGTCCTAGCACCTCGCCCATGCCTCTTCGCCGCTGTAGCCTCGCCTCCATCATCGACCTGCCCGTGAGCCTCGGCACCTCTCGCCCGCTATAAATAGAGGATTCCCCTGCTCGATCTGTTCACACCATCTTGCTCCCCTCCTTCATCTCGCTCTCCTCGACCACTTCCTCGTCCACATTGTCGTCTTCGCCGCCCCAATTTCGTCGGAGTTCGCCACGGCAGTAGCCAGAAGGAGGCGACGACTCCAACCACCTCAGCATGTCCCACGACCCTTGTTCGCCTCGCCGTTGTCTTCCACGCCGATTGCACGCCTCGCTGAGCCTCGCCGGAGCGCCGGTAAGCCCCCAGCAACCCACCTCGCCGCAGCCAGGGTTTGCGCCCGTCGTTGACGACGACGAGCCTCGGCCATCCGATCGTCTTTTAATCCTACGGCCTCCCCTCGCGCGTACCGATTCGGGTTTTAACACCCGCTGACAGGTGGAGCCCCCTGTCAGGCGGCCTGCTGCGCGCTAGAGCGTAGCTGGAACGGCCCATTTTCGTTTCCCGCCGAAGCCCACGCGTTTGAATTCTGTTATTTCGTTTAAATCTAATTTGGAATACTGGTGCTATGTTTGAAATTTAATAAAAACAAATATACCCATCCAATTTGAATGATTCAAATTTTGTGTGAAAGTAGATGAAATTCTCTATCCAACCCCACTGGTCTCAACCCTTAATTCATTATAGAGCAATTGCAACAAAAATAACAAGGCAGTACCTTTTCAAAATTCAAACATTTATTAAAAATCAACATAATGAATTTTTAGGTGATTCCAATTCTCATAATTCACATTTCAAAAACACCATTTGATTATGCAAAAATATGACATAGTTGTTTCATATGATCATGGGCTAGAATCTGGCTATGTAGTCATTTCTAGCTCATTTAAATTATTTCAAAAATAGTATTTGAAATCTATGAGATGTAGCATCTCATTTAAATCACTTTTCCAAGTAATTTAATGTGAGGTGATGACATTAGTCTTCATGACCTCATATGTTATTACTTGAGAATATTAAATCATTTCCAAAGTAGTATTTAAATTGTATGAGATGTAGTATCTCATTTAAATCATTTTCCCAAATGGATAAATATGAAGTGGTGACTTTGGTCAACATGATATCATACTTTATTATTCGAGGAAATTAAATCTTAGTAATGTTCAATGGGAGGAAATTACTTTCAAAGGAAATAAATGGAAGCCCTAGTAGGTATTAAATCTTAGTATTTGTTTTTCAATGAGAGGAAATTATTTTTCCAAAACTAAATAAAGAAAACCCTAGTATGATGTTGAGTGATGATTGTGATGATGATAGATCATCTTGTGTGAGCCATTAAGGATAAATAGTCTCATTAAGTATTGTTTGGTGATTGTTACCTCGTATCCGTTTATAGACGCTAGTAGCGAAGGCTACGAGGAGGAGGAGGTCTTCTGCGAAAAAGAGGAGGAATACTTTGACCACTATACCACTCAAGGCAAGCTATTACCAATACAAGATATTTCCATGAGCAAGCTCTACTAATGCCAGCTACTAGTGCAAGATACCATGGCACTAGTATTTTTGTTTAAAAGTTTTATTCTTCCAAGTCCACGTTTTTATCTTGCAAGCTTTTACTTTGGTTACCAAGGATTACTTGTTGTAGTTAATTTGTGTCTAAGTGTAGAGTACCACAAGAGCTTCAAACTTAGCCTAGAAAGCTAAACTTTAGTTAGCACCCCTCATGATTAGTTGCTAGTGCTAAATCTAAAATTGAATACTCTAGATGGGAACTTGTGAATCAAGTAACTTTGAAAACCTTAGGATGATGAGTCATTCTATTGAAAGTGTTGAAGGTGAATATGAACTTGGAGTGAATTTGACAAAAACTGACAGTTGGGTTCGGATGTGATACCATTCCAATTTTAGAGTACCCCCACAATACCTGATTATGGGTAAGGCTTTAGCTGGAAATTTATGTACGTTAGTATGGGTTCCCTCTAAACAAGCGTCATAGAGGTTATGCCGAGGCTGCCTCCGTTGAAAGTGAAATGACGTGAAAAAGAGATGAATGTCCTACCCAAGCCCTGTGCAGTTCCTAGGATGGCAGAATGCCATCACTAGGATGCCAAACTCATAGGGGAGGTGCCTATACTAGAGTATGTAAGTGAAAGGTTAATGGTTGATGATCCGCATACTAAGTATGATGATTCAGGGCTATCCCTGACGGATGTAATCAAAAGTTGTGGCACAAGAGTACGATCTCTGCAGAGTGTTAAACTATTCGAATAGCCGTGTCCGCGGTCATGGACAGTTGGATGGCCATACTGTTCCATTGTCAGAGGTTTTTCTAAAAATGAATGGTGACTTGAAATGTGACTTTGACTTTAATCACAACAGAGTTGTGGGAATGACACTAATGTTCCCACTTGAGTAGTTATAGGCAAATAAAGAGTCTTTGACTCATAAGTGTTTATGAAATAAAACCGGCTTTGTGCAAATAAATCTAGAAGCATAGAACCCTTAATTGAGCTATTAGTACTTCTATTAGTATTAGTTTGCGAGTACTTTAAAAGTACTCATGGCTTTGTCCCTGGCTATTCAAATGGCCAGATTATGAAGAGGAGCACCAGTACCAGGAAGATGGGCAGTAGGACGTCTATGATAACTAGGATCACCTCCCAACGTCAAGCGTTGCATGTGAAACAGATGGACCGCTACTATGTTTCTTCCGCTATGTGTTTTGTAATGGATCCTTAGATCAACTGTTGTTTTAAGACTTGGATCATGAGATCCTTTGTTGTAAGACGATTATGGTTTGTAATGAATAATGTTCTGTGATATAAACTATTATGTCTCGCAAAAAAAATTCCTGGGATTGCGATGTATGGCATAATAGTCATCTGGAATTAAAAATCCGGGTGTTGACAAGTTGGTATCAGAGCCATTGTTTGACCTTAGGAGGCCCTAGTTAGAATGGACGTCTGAAAAACTTAGTTCCAAAACAAATGAAGTGAATAATTATGAAAACTTATTCTCACTCTTATCCTTGAGATATTTTCAAAAAGATAAATCCATGCTCTACTTTTCTTTGTAAGTCTACATAAAATATTGCACACTTGATCACTTCACTAACTTACTCATCCTAATTGCTCACAGATGGAGTACCACTATGAGTCCTATCAGCTTGGCCACAGAGGAGACCTAATGTTCGAGAAGGATTTGGAGCAACTAGTTGAATATTTGGGACGCCCGTATCCCGAGTTCTTTGGAGAGCCACTCAATAATCAGTCGGGAAGACAACCTCAGTGGGAAGTTACTGCAGATCTGAGAGGAAAGCTGGGAGCCCCAATTTGGGAAACCATATGGTTTTCTGTGAGGGGGAAAATTGAAGGGATGGAATAGCCAAAGCCATGCAAGAAGCACTTGCCCGTCTGTGTGGATAGAATGTGAACAAGCTCAAGAACACTCGTTTCTTTTACTACCCAAGACATGACCCCATGGTGAGGCCAATAACCATGCCACCACACCCGGGGATGAACCACTATGTTGCATACCTGGACTTTATGTTGTACAAGACCCGCAAGGAGTTGGACAACGCCCATGCCTGTCGCCAAGCACATTACCCATGAAGACGAAGAACCCACCATTCCGGATGAAGAGTAGTATCCCTAGATTACTAGTAGAACTTACACCTACGCAAGAGAGCACTAGTGTGAGTTTGTATCTGTCCCCTTTGTATCCTAGTACGAGGAAATGGTTCTTAAAACCATTGGTGTGTTAGTTTGTAAGGTGTGTTGTTTGGAATGAATGAAAAAGTGTTGTTGATTTTTACCACCTCAGCACTACTCAAGTTTTAAACTTTTCAAATTTAAACCAAACAAACCCTAGAAAATTCCCTCTTATCTTACGATCTACCTCAATGTTCAGATGGCCCCTTGATACGTCCAAAACGTATCTACTTTCCCGAACACTTTTGCTATTGTTTTGCCTCTAATTTGTGTGTTTTGGATGCAACTAACACGGACTAACGCTGTTTTCAGCAGAACTGTTCTGGTGTCTCGTTTTTGTGCAGAAATCCAACTTTCAGGAAAATCCTCGGAATTTATGCGGAAGGTCCTATTTTTCCAGAAGACTCACGGATCCAGAAGGGCAAGTCAGGTGGAGGCCCGAGGGCCCCACACCCTAGGGCGGCGCGACCCAGGAGGGGGGCGCGCGGCCCTAGTGTGTGGCGGCCTCGGTCGGCCCCCGACGCCCTCCTTCGGACTACTTAGTGCCTTCGACCTAAAAACGCACGGGGAGAAGTCGAAGTCGCCAGAAACCCTCCAGAACGCCGCCACATCGCGAAACTCCGTCTCGGGAGCCAGAAGTCTCCGTTCTGGCACTCCGCCGGGACGGGGAATTTGTTTCCCCCATCATCGCCACCATCACCACCGACGCCTCTCCATCGACCAGCCATGTTTCCCCCATCCATGTGTGAGTAATTCCCCCGCTGTAGGCTGAAGGGGATGGTAGGGATTGGATGAGATTGGTCATGTAATAGTGTAAGATCGTTAGGGCATAGTGCCTAGTGTCCGTAATTGGTACTTTGATGATATTGTTGCAACTTGTTATGCTTAATGCTTGTCACTAGGGCCCGAGTGCCATGATCTCAGATCTGAACATGTTATTATTTCATCATGATATTCATTGTTTATGGTCTTACACTGCAAGTTGTATACACATGTCGCTGTCCGGAACCAATGGCCCCAAAGTGACGAAATCGGGACAACCGGAGGGGATGGTAGTGATGTGAGGATCACATGTGTTCACGGAGTGTTAATGCTTTGCTCCGGTACTCTATTAAAAGGAGTACCTTAATATCCGATAGATTCCCTTGAGGCCCGGCTGCCACCGGCTGGTAGGACAAAAGATGTTGTGCAAGTTTCTCATTGCGAGCACGTACGACTATAATTGGAACACATGCCTATTGATTGCTTTGTACTTGGACACCGTTTTATTATTATCTGCAAATGCCCTGCTTGATTGTTACATGAGTTTCTCTCATCCATGCAACGCCCGTTATCCGTCCCCGTGCCTACGGTATTTTAATCCTGCTGTTTACTATAATCACTACTGCTGTCTCTGTTACTCTGTTGTTGTTATTTCACTATCGCTACTTGCTATAAAACGGTTACTACTTGATAAACTCTTGCGAGCAAGTCTGTTTCCAGTGCAGCTGAATTGACAACTCCGCTGTTAAGGCTTTCAAGTATTCTTTGTCTCCCCTTGTGTCGAATCAATAAATTGGGTTTTACTACCCGCGAAGACTACTGCGATCCCCTATACTTGTGGGTTATCAAGACCGTTTTACGGCGCCGTTGCGGGGAGCATAGCTTTATTTGGAAGTTCACTTGGATTGATATTGTTCGCTGCAAATTCTCCATCATGGGTAAAACTCGCGATCCTAAAGTCACCATATTACCATCCACTACAAGAAAAGGTACAACTCTGAGTACCTCTACTGCTCTTGATTCACCATCTGTGATTGATAAACTTGTTTCACCACCACATGCTTCACATGCTGGTACTTCTGCTGAATCTGAAAACTCTCATAATATTGATAATGTTTCGATGTGCTTGATGATAGTGGTTCATTGGGATCCTTTCTAGATGCTACAATTGTTAGGTCTAGACAAATTGAAAATACTTGAAACTCCTAATGCTACTACACTGTTAATTCACCCGAACTTGATTATTCTAGTGATGATCCCGATGAAGATTATGTGGAGCTTAATGATGATTTTATTAATAGATGCAATGCTACTGCTGATGCAAGTAAAATTAAAAAGTTTCTCACACAATATCTTGTTAGACATAAGTTATCTCCCGATCCTAAATTTGCCACATCTCCTATATGCATTAAGGATAAAGATTATGATTTTTCTCTTGATCTATCTCATATAGCTATTGTAGAGAAAGCACCCTTTTGTGGTACTGAAAAAGAAAGTGTCTGTAGAACACATGATTGAACTTTCTTCTATGAGTAGCTTGTTTTTCTGATGATGTCAAGATGCATACTTATTTTGTCGCTAAATTTTTTCCTTTCTCATTAAAGGATGATGCTAAAACTTGGTATAATAATTTGCCTCCTGGTTCTATTAAAAGTCCAACTGATTTGCGTGATGTTTTCTTTCGAAAATACTTTCCTGCTAGTGCTCAACATGTTGCTTTACGAGAAAATTTATAGATTTGACCAGGGAGATGAAGAGAAATTGCACGAGGCTTGGGCAAGATTTTGTTCTCTTATCGAGCTCGACCTGGACATGATTTAGAAAAGAATGATCTACTTGATATATTTTATAGTGGAATAACCATTGAGTCTACGGCATATTTGGATAGTTGTGCTGGTTGTGTTTTCGGGAAAAGAACTCCGGACGAAGTCGAAGAATTATTGGCTAAAATAGGCCGGAATCATGATGATTGGACTACGCACGAACCAATTCCAACGCCAATATTGAAGAAGAGGGGTTTAATTAAATTGAATGATGAAGATATGAGGGAAGCCAAGAAGTCTCTCAAGGAGAAAGGTATTAAATCTGAAGATGTGAAGAATCTACCTCCCATAGAAGATATATGTGAGATAATTCCCCCTTCATCCATGATTGAGGTAAACTCCCTTCGACGCTTTACTAGGGAAGATATTCCGTATTCAAAACCTCCTGCGCAATGCTTAGATGAGTTTGATAATTATATTGTTAAGCAAGAAAATTTTAATATGAGAGTAGAGAATCATCTAATGGAAAATTCTCAAGCTATTAGCAATTTGCATGATATTGTGGAGAGAACCTCCAATGATGTTAAGATGCTTGTTAAACATTTTCAAATGGTTCAAACTCAAATTGATCAGACTTACTAAAGTGCAAAATGACTTATTAAAAAATAATTCTAAAGAGAAACATGCTTATGAAGTAACAACTAGAGGTGGTGTCTCTACCCAGGATCCTCTATATCTCGAAGGGCATCCCAAAAGAATTGAACAAGATTCTCAACGCATTGAACCTAGTGCTCCTTCTAAGAAAAAGAAGAAGAAACATAAAAATGTTGTAGAATCCTCCGAACCTGTTAATGATCCTAATAGTATTTCTATTTCCGATGCTGAAGCTGAAAGTGGTAATGAACATGATAATAATAATGGTAATGATAAGAATGATGTTTCGATAAAGAAGAAGTTGAAGATGAACCTGAAAAGCAAGATAAAAATAAAAAGTATACTAAAGAAGATTTTATTGCTAAGAAACATGGTAATGAAAGGGAACCTTGGGTGCAAAAGCAAATGCCTTTTCCTGCTAAGAAACTAAAATCAAAGGAAGAAGAACACTATAATAAATTTTGTGATTGGATGAAACCTTTATTCTTGCAAATCCCTTTGGCTGATGCTATTAAATTGCCTCCTTATTCAAAGTATATGAAAGATATTGTTACTAACAAAAGGAAAATCCCCAATGAGGAAATTTCCACTATGCTTGCTAATTACTCTTTCAATGGCAAAGTTCCAAAGAAGTTGGACGACCCGAGTATACCTACTATTCCTTGTTCTATTAAGAATAATTATGTTAAAACTGCTCTATGTGACTTGGGAGCCGGTGTTAGTGTTATGCCTTTTTCTCTTTATAAGAGACTTTACTTAGATAAGTTGATACCTACTGATATATCTTTGCAAATGGCTGATAAGTCTACTGCTATTCCTGTTGGTATATGTGAGGATTTTCTCGTTCAAGTTACTAATAAGCGCTTGATATTAGCTGGTTTTGTTGTGTTGGAAATGCCTGAAGATGATAATATGTCTATTATTCTTGGGAGACCTTTTCTTAACACCGCGAGGGCTGTTATTGATTGCAATAAAGGAAAGGTTACTTTCAATGTTGATGATAGGGAGCACACCGTCTATTTCCCCAAGAGGATTGATAAAGTATGTGGAGTTAATACTATTTCTAATGTGAGAACTATCAAAGTTGGAACTATCGATTGTCCTATATATGAGCCTAAAGAAGGATATCAAAATATTATGATTGGATCCATATCAATACAATTCAAGGTAACATGATTGATTTGAGGTTTATTTCTTCTTATGCTATGTAAAATTTATTTGGTGGCAAGACTTGATCAACCTTGTTAACAAATACTTTTTATATGCATAGAGGAGGTAAACAACATCTCTTTCTTCCTCCACTTGTTCTACTTTCTGTAGCACTTTTGTTTTGTAAAGTTCCTTAGTTAATTAGAGATTTCAAAAATTTTCCTGGCCGGTAATAATAAACTTAATACCCGAAATGTGCATTTTTCAAAGTTTTCAAAAATTCACAAAAATTATACCGTTGGTCCTATTTTTCGAGAATGCACCGGGAGCACCGGGGATGACCAGTGGGGCACCCCGGGTGGCACCCACGAGCCGGCGCGGCCAGCAAGGGGGGCGCGCCACCCTGGTGTGTGGGTCCCCCTTTGCCCCACTTCAACATCTCTTCCTCCCACACTCTTCTCTCTCCCGAAAAAATCGACACCAGCTTTCTCTCACTCGTGTTTTTGCTCAAGAGCTCCAGATTTCTCGATCTCTTTGCTCAGCCCAGATTTCTGTCTGAAATTTGGCACATTTGCTCTTCGGTATGTGACTCCTTCGATTATCCAAGTAGAATTTTGTTTGGTGGAGTATATCTTGAATATTTTGCTGCTGTAGGTAACATGTTTAGTGAGCTTGCATGCTTGTTCTAAGTGGTAGAAACTAGTTTTGATGCATGATTAGTACTCTAGCAAGTTCCTAGTTTTCCTCAATTATATGTCACCAAATCAAATTTTATATTGTTTGTTGAAAAATTTCAGAAAATGGAAGGGAGTAGGCACCAACTCAACCAACAAGAATTGGAGGTGCAACAGGTCATGAGAGTTCACCGCGAAGAGGAGTATACCCCGCTTACTACCCGTGCATGGATTTTATGAGAAGTGCGGGGATCTTTCAAGATGTTCAAAGTCTAATCTCTCGTGCGGGGTTGGATGATTTTGTTGATGGTGAACCATGCCAATATGCAAAACTGACTATGTCAGTAGTGCAGGATTTTAAATTCAATTGGTCACGATCTAACCCCATGGTCCAATACAAAATTTATAATAAAGCTATCAACTTGCCATTCAATGATTTTTGTGCAGCAATCAAAGTACCGCAATGGGGATCATGCGAGAAGATAAGGGGATCGCCGCAAGAGTTCTTGGATCTCTTCAAGATGATTTGTCATGGAAGAAGCTTCTCAGAGGATGGTGGTAAAATCAGTAGCATTCATCTCCCAGCTATTCGTTACTTTGCTTATTTCATCACCAAGTGCGTTCTAGCAAGAAAGAATGGAAGTAAAATATCTATTCAGGATCTAGCCTTTCTAGTTGTTGCATTACAAGGTGATAGGACTTACAACTTGGGTGCTTTGATAGCCAATAGACTTGCTACTAACCGTGAGAAGGGAGGAATTTGTGGAGGTCTCATCGCCTCTCGTTTATTAGCTATGCATGGTCTAGAACCTCACCATCTTGATATTCAACTTCCCATAGAGAAACTTGACATAGTCTCTATGATTAAGCATGAATTTGTTTCTGATTCGTCCAATTTGAGCAGCCTGTCTTATAGAATAACATTTTACAAGAAATCTTGGAGAATAACTAAGAAAACTGAAAAATTAGTAGGATTGCCTGCACCTGCTCTGTTTAACCTTGATTCCAGGGAGGATTGGTCGGTCACGGAAGGTGAACTGAAGGCATACATAGAGAGAGATGGCCATCATGCAAGGGACAACACGGAGGAGGACGAGGAACACCTCGACTCTTCATCCGATGCAGCAAGTTCTTCGCATCAACAAGTTGGGCATGAGGAGCCTCCACGCTTTTCTTCTGCATCGGGACCTTATTATGACTATTCCATGTACGATCCACCGGCATGGAACCCAGATCCTCGTTGGGGTTGATCTCCACTTAGGCCAAAAGCCTGGGCTTGGGGGGAGGTATACCGGCATCACTCATTCTTTGCATATTATGGTTGCTGGATACTTGTATATACTTGTTTAGTTTCTTTGAGTGGTTTTCTAATGAAAGGAAGATGATATTTGGGGAAGTGCTGCCTGAAAACAGATTCTGGATTGTTACTAAAAAAATTCGTGCGCACAGCCAGAATGTTATTTTGAGCTGCCAATTTTTGTTCATGTTCCCCAGGTTGTTATCTAACTTTCATTAGTTGAACACTTTTCGAGCTGAGCAGTGTAAGATTTTCTTTAAAATCGATTACTGTACTGCTGTCAAGTTTTGGCAGATTTCTGCCATCTTGCTTTTCTGTGTTTCTTTTAGTTTGCCATTTCTTGTTTTTTGCTTTGTTTCTTTCCTAAAACACAAAAGACCAAAAATATTTCTGTTGTTTCTCTTCACCACTTGTTTACTTTGGTTTCTTGCATTTATTTCGCTTTATTTGCTATTGCTAGTTTGCTATAAGAAAACCCAAAAAGATTTTGCTTTGTTCGCTTGCTTCTTTTTATTCTTGTTCTCAAATTCGAAAACACCAAAAATATTTTCTGTTCTTCTTTGGTTTTGTAAAGTTCTTTATGAGTTCAAAGGTATTCGGTGGCTGGAGCGTGGTTTTCATTTCATATTATTCAAGCTACACAAGTGAAAAGGCAATAATGACGATATTCTACAATTGGATTGTAGTGAGAGGCTGGTATGAACTCTATTTGTTTTCATTTTTGTACATATACTCATCCATGTGAGCATGCTTGGTTGGTTCATGTGAGGTATATGTCATTTAAGAAAGTCTAGTAGTTCATGATCTCTCATGTTTAGCTCCAATCTATTAATATGAGTAGCATGTCATGAATGTTTACTTGCATTGTTTTATTCATAAATAGGTATGATATTGTGGTATCCTCCTGTGAATAATTCGTTTGAATTAACTTGGCACATGCTCACGCATGCATATGACTGAACAAGAGTCAATTAGGCCTCAATGATTTACATTGCTTCAGAGTTCTTGTATCACTTTTATGCCTCAGTTAATTTATTTTGCCGCAAGCATGATTATGACGATTCTTGCTCTCTTGATTGTCGCTTCCTGGTCTATTGCTAGCCTTCACTTGTACTGAGCGGGAACGCTGCTCGTGCTTCCAAATACATGAAAACCAAGTTATTCCAGAGTGTCCACCATAATACCTATGCATGGCATTTCAAACCATTCCAAGTAAATTCTCATGCGCTACCTTTAAACCTTCAAAATGCTTCTCAATTTGTGTTAATGTTTCATAGCTCATGAGGAAGTATGTGGTGTTTAACTTTCAACCTTGTCATTTACTCTTGACGGACTTTCATATGGACTAGTGGCACATCCGCTTATCCAATAATTTTGCAAAAAGAGCTGGCAATGGGGTTCCCGACCCCGATTAATCAAACTTTACTAATAATTCTCTTCACATGTTTTGCTCGATTCATCGATAAGCAACTTAATTTTGCAAATAGACACTCCTCCATGGTATGTGATTGATGGAAGGCACCCGAGGATTCGGTTAGCCATGGCTTGTGTAAGCAAAGGTGGGGGGAGTGTCACCCGTAATAAAACTAAAATACGTGTGTAAACAAAAGAGAAGAGGGATGATCTACCTTGCTGGTAGAGATAACGTCCTTCATGGGAGCCGCTCTTGAAAGTCCGGTTGGCGAGGTAGTTGGTGTACCCATTACCATTCGTTGACAACAACAAACACCTCTCAAAACAATTTTACTCCTGTTTTAAAAGTGAAAAGCTCTAGCGCATGTTAATCCCTGCTTCCCTCTGCGAAGGGTCAATCTTTTACTTTTACATTGAGTCTCCATCTTTCTTTGAGCACTTTCTTGAGAGCACAACTGTCATTCTTAGTGTAATATGCTTGTCTCAAAATATAATTGATTGTGGTATAACTTTGATGCTTTTATCTTTGACAATCACTATTTCTAGTCTTTCTATGAACTTCAGAGGTGCCTGAGCATTTATGTTTTGCTGATCGAATATGGGCAAGCGAGATACCACTCTATCATACTCTTTTATGAACATTGCAATCCTGCTTATATACATGATTCATGATGCTTATTATTAATTGTTGGTACCTTTCCATGATTGACATAGCTATTGGATGATCTTATTTGCATGTATCTTATTATGAACTGCCTAAGTGTTAGCCATAGCATGAGAATATTTACATCATATGAACAAATGTGTTCGTGAAAGTTCTTTTATCGCTCGAGTTGTCAATCTGAATTGCTTGAGGACAAGCAATAAGCTAAGCTTAGGGGGAGTTGATACGTCCAAAACGTATCTACTTTCCCGAACACTTTTGCTATTGTTTTGCCTCTAATTTGTGTGTTTTGGATGCAACTAACACGGACTAACGCTGTTTTCGGCGAACCGTTCGGTGTCTCGTTTTTGTGCGGAAATCCAACTTTCAGGGAAAATCCTCGGAATTTATGCGGAAGGTCCTATTTTTCCAGAAGACTCACGGATCCAGAAGGGCAAGTCAGGTGGAGGCCCGAGGGCCCCACACCCTAGGGCGGCGCGGCCCAGGAGGGGGGCGCGCGGCCCTAGTGTGTGGCGGCCTCAGTCGGCCCCCGACGCCCTCCTTCGGACTACTTAGCGCCTTCGACCTAAAAACGCACGGGGAGAAGTCGAAGTCACCAAAACCCCTCCAGAACGCTGCCACATCGCGAAACTCCGTCTCGGGAGCCAGAAGTCTCCGTTCTGGCACTCCGCCGGGACGGGGAATTGGAGGAGATCATCGCCACCATCACCACCGACGCCTCTCCATCGACCAGCCATGTTTCCCCCATCCATGTGTGAGTAATTCCCCCGCTGTAGGCTGAAGGGGATGGTAGGGATTGGATGAGATTGGTCATGTAATAGTGTAAGATCGTTAGGGCATAGTGCCTAGTGTCCGTAATTGGTACTTTGATGATATTGTTGCAACTTGTTATGCTTAATGCTTGTCACTAGGGCCCGAGTGCCATGATCTCAGATATGAACATGTTATTATTTCATCATGATATTCATTGTTTATGGTCTTACCTACAAGTTGTATACACATGTCGCTGTCCGGAACCAATGGCCCCGAAGTGACAGAAATCGAGACAACCGGAGGGGATGGTAGTGATGTGAGGATCACATGTGTTCACGGAGTGTTAATGATTTGCTCCGGTACTCTATTAAAAGGAGTACCTTAATATCCAGTAGATTCCCTTGAGGCCCGGGTGCCACCAGCTGGTAGGACAAAAGATGTTGTGCAAGTTTCTCATTGCGAGCACGTACGACTATAATTGGAACACATGCCTATTGATTGCTTTGTACTTGTACACCGTTTTATTATTATCTGCAAATGCCCTGCTTGATTGTTACATGAGTTTCTCTCATCCATGCAACGCCCGTTATCCGTCCCCGTGCCTACAGTATTTTAATCCTGCTTGTTTACTATAATCACTACTGCTGTCTCGTTACTCTGCTGCTGTTATTTCACTATCTGCTACTGCTATAAAACTGTTACTACTTGATAAACTCTTGCGAGCAAGTCCGTTTCCGGTGCAGCTGAATTGACAACTCCGCTGTTAAGGCTTTCAAGTATTCTTTGTCTCCCCTTGTGTCGAATCAATAAATTGGGTTTTACTACCCGCGAAGACTGTTGCGATCCCCTATACTTGTGGGTTATCACCCCTCCAACCCGCAGCAACAACCAAGATGCAATGCTGCAGATGCTAGAAATGATGATGGCAGATAGAGAAGTAGAAAGAGCTGTGCGACAAGCCAACCTTGCCGTACTGCAGCAGATAGCCCAGAACAACCAAGGCCATGGACATCAGGATCATCCTGGATCTAAGTTGAAGAATTTCCAAAATACTAATCCTCCAATGTTTAGCAAGACTGAAGAGCCTTTAGATGCAGATGACTGGCTCCAATCAATGGAGAACAACCTAGAAGTTGCAGGAGTTGAAGCTGCTGAGAAGGTGTTGTTTGCCACCCACTATCTGTCAGGACCTGCCAGAGCCTGGTGGAACAGTGCCCGTGCAATGAATGTCGGACAGATGATGACCTGGGAAGAGTTCAAGCTCAAGTTCAGCAGATACCATGTGCCATCGGGTCTGATTAAGAAGATGAGAGATGAGTTCAGAGAACTCAAGCAAGAAAGGATGCCCGTGGTGGAATACCGTGATAGATTTCTTACTATGTCTAAGGTACGCCCCGGACGAGACCGACACCAATGAGAAGAAGAAGGAAAGATTTCTGAATGGTCTGCATGATGAGATGCAGACAGTGTTAGTGAACATTCCGTTAGCTGACCTGGAAGCACTAGTTGATTCTGCCATCCAGATGGAAGGAAAGCTCCGCCAAGCCAATGAGAACCGCAAGCACGGAATGATGCACAAGAATGGACCCAACAATGCACAGAAGTACCGCACCAGTTCACCTACAGGATTTGCCCCAAGACCCAACAAGCTACCTGTTCTGACGTTCCGTCCAAATTTCATCAACCTCAATGGAGGACAACCGAAGCCCGGAGGCAACCACAACAACAACAACAACAACCACAACAACAACAACCATAATGGTAACAACAACAACACCAACACTGCCCCAAGGACTGGAAGCAATGTTGTTCCCATTGCCCCAAAGGACAAGTCAACTGTGACCTGCTATGAATGTGGAGTTACTGGTCATTACTCCAATGAGTGCCCCAAGAAACTGATGAAGACAGCCCCCTATACCTCTACACCTGCCCAGCAACAGCACCGTGTCTCAACTGGAAGGAACCCGAACAACTGCAACGGTCGTTTCTACCGCATGAGTGCAACAGAAGCCCAGGAAGCACCCAATGCCATGCAAGGTATGTTTTCATGTTAACCTATTTGCCCAATCTCTCATACGATCCTAACTTTTCTTAAATCTTGGGACACGATTTTTTTTAAGGGGGGAAGGTTTGTAACATCCCAAAAATTCAAAAACAAAGAAAAATGAATTTCTCTTATTCCAAATTTTGGAGCCAACAAAAACTTGGTTTGATTTTTAAATTGTGTGCATAGTGTTCATGCATGAATGTTTTGATGATGCCATGATTGTTTGTTTGAAGTGTTGAAAATATTTCTAAACCCTAAACCTTGCCTTTTTTTCAAATTCAAAGAGAAACAAAGAAAAAAATCAAAAGTGAAGCACATATGAGCATATGGCCAATTTGCAAATTCTAGCCTATGCCATATCTACTTTTCTTAGATGGTTTTAAAACATTAAGAAACCTAACATAGTACTCACCAAACCAAAACCAAAGTGAAAAGCAAATCAAAGCAAAAGAAAAATGAAAAATGCAAGGCACATGTGATAATGGTCATATGTGACATTTTTAACATGATGCCCACTTTGAGCCCCTTTGGTTATTATTTTCTAAACCAAACCTTCTCATCTTTTTGCACAGATCTATAGTACACATAAAAGTGAACAACTTGGTGTTGACCAACCTTGCTGATTCAAATTCAAATGATTTTGAATGGCATTCAAAGTGGCAACTTTGAAACAGATTCTAGATCATACCAAATTTGATTTACACAAAACCAACTCCATTTTGCAAACCAACACCATCAATAAGTGCCAAACATTATTTGAATCACACCCATAAATTATTTTTCCAAAATTCAAATTTAACTCTCTTTCGGCCATTTCATCAAACACTGACGGGCACAAATCATCTATGTGCATACACCTCAATATCCAATGGATTTTAGCCTAAACTTTGCTTCCTCTGGTCACCCACAGTGTCCTCTCCACCTCTGACCTCATGCCTTGTCCTTGCAAACCCTGTGCCTTTACTCATTTGACCAAAACATAGCCATGTCATGCACTCATGCCACCACCATGCCACTCATCACCACCTGCCCTCTCCTCTCACCCTCACCTTGTCCACTAGGCTTGCCTCAGCACACTAAACATGCTGGTACCCTCCCAGGACGAAGAGAGGCTCTGCAACGCCCGGACCAGACCGTGCCCATGCCACCCAGGCACGCCAGAGCGTGCATGGTGATACGTCCCAAACGTATCTATAATTTCTTATGTTCCATGCTACTTTTATGATGATACTCATATGTTTTATACACATTATATGTCATATTTATGCGTTTTCCGGAACTAACCTATTGACGAGATGCCGAAGTGCTAGTTGCTGTTTTCGGTTCCAGAAATCCTAGTAAGGAAATATTCTCGGAATTGGACGAAATCAACGCCCAGCATCTTAGAATCACACGAAGCTTCCAGAACACCCGAGAGCCACCAGAGGAGGGCCCTGTGGGCCCCAGATGATAGGCTGGCGCGGCCAGGGGGTGGGCCGCGCCCCCCTATTGTGTCACCGCCTCGTCAGCCTTCCGACTCCGCCTCTTCGCCTATTTAAAGGTCCCTGACCTAAAACCTCGATACGGAAAAGCCACGGTACGAGAAACCTTCCAGAGCCGCCGCCATCGCGAAGCCAAGATCTGGGGGACAGGAGTCTCTGTTCCGGCACGCCGCCGGGACGGGAAGTGCCCCGGAAGGCATCTCCATCGACACCACCGCCATCTTCATCAACGCTGCTCGTCTCCCATGAGGAGGGAGTAGTTCTCCATCGAGGCTAAGGGCTGTACCGGTAGCTATGTGGTTAATCTCTCTCCTGTGTACTTCAATACAATGATCTCATGAGCTGCCTTACATGATTGAGATCCATATGATGAGTTTGTAATCTAGATGTCGTTATGCTATTCAAGTGGATTTTACTTATGTGATCTCCGGAGACTCCTTGTCCCACGTGTGTAAAGGTGACGAGTGTGTGCACCGTGTGGGTCTCTTAGGCTATATTTCACAGAATACTTATTCACTGAGTTATGATTTGAGTTGGATGTCTCTATGAAATTGTGGTGTGTTAGTACCTCCTATGAATGCTCAAAGTGACAGCGTGGGGTGTTCATTAGTACTTTGGAATGCATCTTTAAGGTTTGCCTACATGATGAATTAGTGTTCGTTATCTTGCCAGAGAGTAATTCAGAGTAGCGTAGTGACAAGGGATTAACTTATCAATGCCTACAGGTTGTAGACTAGGGTTTAGTTGGAAGTAGAGGGCAAGTAGATCTCGAAGGTTTCAGCCGAAAAGTACTCGACGATTATGAAAGCTAGGGTTTGAGAAACAATGATTCGATGCTTTCTTTGTCCCTCGACTCCCCCTTATATAGGAGGTGGAGCCGAGGGATTCGTATTGTACAAGTTACAGAGTCCGGGAGGGTTTCCAACTCATCCCGTAAGATTACAAACATCCTCTTCTAATACAACTCTAACTTTTCTTAATATCAACTTGGGCTTCCGATTCTTCTTATTCTTCGAGTCGTGGGCCTTCAGTAAACCCCGGGTACTATCTTCGGCAGGCCCATTGGGGATGCCTATGTCAGTAGCCCCCGAGATTTTGCTTGAATTGTAGAGTCAGGGAAAATCTCCACTGTTTATATTTACTCGACAACTTTAAACTTCTCTATATTTCTTCATATGAATTTCTATATTGTACAGGGATAATGGTAGTTGGGGCTAGTTCATCTGACGGATCAGGTACTAGTTAACTACTCTAGTGGCAATCCGCAAAAACCTACTTCAAGATCACGTCCCCGGACATGATCTCGGGATACTGGTGTAAACTTCGACAGGTGCCGCTTAAGGTCTTACCATTCTCTCGAGTACCAGTCATATTTATCGGGTACCTAACGCGTCCGTTAGGATTTTTCTTCGTATCTGTTGATACGGATAAAAGTAGCAAACCGACGTCACAGACGGCGCCACGCCACTCAGAATGGATCTGGGGTCTTACCTTCGCAAAGTTTTGCGGCATTCAGAAATTGTTCGCAACTTTGGCGTTCTGAGAATATATTGTCGAGTGCTTTATTCGGCTGCTGGAATGGCACATTTTATTGAGTCAACGGATGACTTACATTGCTCTCCCGATGGGAGTATATGTAGAGTTATTTTATAACTCGAAATATACTCTCTTGTTCTTCTTTTTTTTCTTTTTTTTTTATAATTTCATCGGGCACGCGAACAGCGTTCCCGATGGGAGTAGCCCCCGAGGCTACAGCCAAGGACTTGTGCTTGGGTGTAGGCTCCACGCCTTATGCCGCTATATTTTTTATTCTCCCGAAATTTTCACATCTCTCGGGTGCGCGAACAGCGCTCCCGATGGGAGTAGCCCCCGAGGCTATGAGCAAATTTTTGTATTTGATCATAGGCTCACACCATTTCTATTTTGTCTTTCTCGAATTTTTCATTTTTCCAAAGTAGCCCCCGAGCATTTGATCAAACACTTGTGTTTGATCAAAGGCTCTCCAATATCTTTTGCTGTCGCCTTTTTATGAAAATGTTGAGTCGAAATTCTTCTTGCGGAAGTGACATCATTGCTGACGATAACCACGACCACTATTTCTGGAAATCGCGAGATGTTCTCTCTTGCTGCCTTGCGGGCCCAAATTACGCATCATATTGACACGTCGTGCAAGTGGGGAACACACGTTCTCCGCTTTTCCTGGCGCACGCACTGTAACGCCTGTAGGGCGAAGTTACTTTTTTACCCCTGTTCCATGTGTACATCATCTTACCGCACACTTTTTCCATCCAACGGTTCGCCGCTTCGCCGCACCTCTATTTAAGGTCTTCATCTTCTTCCTCCAGCACTTTCGCTCGCGCCGCTTCCCTGCTCTCCTCTGCAAAAAATCCCCTCTTGCGCTCCATAATTCCCTGAGCTCAACCACTCTTACATTGTATTCCTGCGCCATTGTTGATGCCACCACGCAGATTGACCAGGCACAGCACTCCTGAATCCAAGATGGCTTTCGTAGATCTTGGCGGCGCTGAGTGGGAGAGATCCAAAATCTCTACCCAGGACATCAACCTCCTGAAGAAACTGGGAATCAGCAAGAGGCCAAAGGCGCTGTGCTTCCCCAGCGAAGAAAGCTACCCAACCCCTCCAATTGAGTATCGGGTTAGTTTCGTCGATCATCTCATCCGCGGCCTCTCTGCCCCCATTCACCCTTTTCTTCGGGGGTTGCTTTTCGTTTATGGACTGCAACTTCATCACCTCACACCCAATTCTATCCTCCATATTTCCATTTTCATCACTCTTTGTGAATCCTTCCTCGGCGTCCAGCCAAACTGGGCGTTGTGGAAGCGTATCTTTTTCTGCCGCCGTAATGGCTCTCCCAATGTCTCCTATAATATAGGCGGCGTTGTTATCTCCGTTCGCCCTGATGTCGATTACTTCGATGTCAAATTCCCTGACTCAGTTCAAGGGTGGCGCAAAAAATGGATGTACATTCATGAGGAGAATCATGGATGTGCTGAAGACAATATTCCTCCTTCTGATGGTGCCGAAAAAATCTATCGCCGCCGTTCCTGGGATGCAGAAGCTACCGAGGAAGAAAAAACGGCGACGGAAGCATTGATGACCCGCATCCGCGAGCTGCAAAACACCCGCGGCCAAGAACTATCGGGTATCCAAATCACAGCGTATTTCCTTAGAATCAGAGTGCAGCCTCTGCAGGCTCGCAAAAATCCTCTCTGGAAGTATGCTGGCGACAAGGATGTGGATCGCCTGTCGGTGGATTTATCGGCCAAGGACTTAGAAAAGCTTGTCCGTAAAATTTCATCCCTCAGCAAAAAAGATCATGTCCCGTCTTCTTGTCAGGTAAAACCATATAGCGCCGCCAATGCGCTCCCCAAGGTAACTTTTTATCGACTCTCTATTTTTGTTTGACATCTTTTGCATAACTTCTTTATTGACATCCCTCTTTGCTTTATACAGAACCATCCAGACAATGTCTCTCTTCCTCCCCTTCCTGAAGGTGGGGAAGTCGAAGAACGAGCCGTTATCGATGAGAACCAAGATGCTCCTGGCGCTGATAGTGAACCCGCAGGTTCTCGAAAATCTGCGGGATTGATACGTCCAATTTGCATCACTATTTTGTATCATAATTTGCTGTTATTCATTGATATATTTCATATTTGGAGATGGTACTTATGTTATTTCATCTATTTTGCATGTTTCATGATTATTGGAGGATCGCGCACCGGAGCCAGGATTCTGCTGGAAAAAGCACCGTCAGGATGCAATATTTCGGAAGATCAACTGTGGAAGGAAATTTCACCAAAAATCCTATTTTTCCAGATGACGAAGGAAGCCAGAAGGGGGAGCCATCTGGACCCAAGGTGGGCCCAGACCATAGGGCGGCGCGGCCCATGGCCTGGCCGCGCCACCTTGTGGTGTGGGGGCCCCACGGCCCCTTTCGCCTCATTTTCTTCGCGAAACCCTTCGTCCCGAAGACTTAAGCCACAGAGGGATCCTCACGAAGGGTTACAGCTGCCTCTGCGGGGCGGAGAACACCAGAGAGAAAAGAGCTCTCCGGCGGGCAGGAATCCGCCGGGGAAATTCCCTCCCGGAGGGGGAAATCGACGCCATCGTCACCGCCATCGAGCTGGACATCATCTCCATCACCATCATCATCATCTCCACCATCATCACCGCCGTCTCCACCGCCGGACATCGTCACCGCTGTAGCAATTTGGGTTTGATCTTGATTGTTTGATAGGGGAAACTCTCCCGTATCGATTTCTACTTGTTATTGATGCTATTGAGTGAAACCATTGAACCAAGGTTTATGTTCAGATTGTTATTCATCATCATATCACCTCTGATCATGTTCCATATGATGTCTCGTGAGTAGTTCGTTTAGTTCTTGAGGACATGGGTGAAGTCTAAATGTTAGTAGTGAATTATGGTTGAGTAATATTCAATGTTATGATATTTAAGTTGTGGTGTCATTCTTCTAGTGGTGTCGTGTGAACGTCGACTACATGACACTTCACCATTTATGGGCCTAGGGGAATGCATCTTGTACTCGTTTGCCAATTGCGGGGTTGCCGGAGTGACGAAACCTAAACCCCCGTTGGTATATCGATGCAGGAGGGATCGTAGGATCTCGCAGTTTAAGGTCGTGGTTAGATTTATCTTAATTACTTTCTTGTAG